>NC_079195.1:22872150-23134650 GCF_029499605.1 Hyla sarda
TTTCACCAGCAATATGTTATCATCTAGCAGAGAGGAACATGTGCTGTGCTATGATTGGCCAGATAAAGAAGGGAAAGGAAGACCTTGTATGTGTACTACAGGCGAACAAAAAGGCCTAATTTGCTGTGAGAAATTGCTGTGCACCATAGAGGGGACTCTAATGGACTAAATAACAGCAGGGGGAACTTTAAAATCACATGGTCGCAAAATCGTAGAAGGAGTAGGGAGCTGGAGATTGCCCAGGTGATGGGGGTAGCTCCAGCCCCTGCCCCTGAAGCTGGCCCTGTAACCACTGAAGCCCTGGAGGAGAATGTGCTGGATGGGGAGATCAGGAGGCTTCACAGAGAGGAAGGCAATATGGCCGACCCTTCTAATTCCTCCCACTATGAAAGTGTGGATGAGGAGAGTGGGGAGAGGCCTAAAATGAAAGACAAGGGCAAAAGGAAAGGGAGAAAGAAGAGGTCAGAACCCTCTGCTCCTTGTACTACGGGCTAGGTTCAAAACGGAAGCCTGACTGCCCCCCCTCTGATTGACCAGTCAAACCGGTACCTTGTCCTCGATACCATCTCCTCCCCTCTCCTTGGAGGGGGAAGGTGAGGGCGGGGTGCCTAGGGAGAAAGAGCCTCTGGGAGGAACTGGGCCCTGTCCTGTTGAGGCACCTTCCTAGAGACGGGGATAATATGGATCTATCTGAATAAAAAAAAGATCCAAGAGCGGTCCTGCACTCTCATCTTCTTCGGGGGATGAGGGGGCAAAAAAGAAGGGAAAACAAAAGTAAAGGGTGTGGCCGTCTAATTTAATCACCCTGTATGGCGGCACTCACCCCATTGACGCTGGCATCTATTAATTGTGCCAGCATAAAGTCGGATACAGCTAGATTCGCAGCCTTTGATTTTCTCAGGCACGTTGAAGCCGAAAATCAGATCTAGCCTCTCTGGTAAAAGCCAGAAGAGAGTGGAAGCGTGGTCCCTCCCACGGGTCTCTTGCGGCTGAGCCGTATAGTGGGGTGGCGGTCCTTTTTACCGCTCCTATTGAATGCCGACAGGTTATTGAATTAGAAATGGGGAGGTGCCTGATCTTAGATGTCTTCATGAAGGGACAAGAGCTCATTAACATCTACGCCCCGCAAACTAAGCGGGCCGTAAAGATCTCTTTATGAAGATTAAGCCCTTTCTTTTTACGAGTCGGCAGATGATCTTTGGAGGGGACTTCAATAATGTCACGAGGTCCCAAGATAGGAGAGGCTCCAATGGTCTGCTGAGTTGCGATAGTGTGGCGCTGATGAGCATAGCTAGAGAAGCTCGCCTAGAGGATGCCCACATCCGGAGCCCCTCGGGACACGCGGGCTTCACCTATCATCAAGGTAGTCGCAGGTCTAGGACAGATTATTTATTTAAAGGAGGAAGCCGTCTCTTCCGCAGTGTTCGTAGTTGAGGTGGAGTTCTCTGATCACTGTATGATTTTGTTTTCCCTGAATGTTTCAGAGACCCCCGGATGGGAAAAGGTTATTGGAAGCTGAATTCATCCCTCCTGGAGGAAGCGGAGATAAGACAGTCCTTTGAGGATTTTCTTCAGAGTCAGGTACCTTTACTGGGCCTATGTAGTAGTAAGTCAGAGTGGTGGGAGATATTCAAGAAGCGGGTTGCGGGGTTCTTCCACCAGCTCTCGAGCCTCAGGTCCCTAAACAGGTATCGCTTGTATCAGGGTCTGAGGAGGAAACTCGAGCTTCTCGTTTCGACTGGAGGTAGTCGAGAGGATATCTCCAGAGTGAAATCCTTGCTGATGAGGTGTCAGTATGATAAGCACGCATCTTTGGTTTTTGAGAGGGATTTTGGGAAGTACCGCTCGCCCGACCCTTACAGAAACTGTAAGATGTCAGTGAGTAGTAAAATCATTTCAGGACTGATTGATAGTACAGGATCTATGAATCGGTCCAGATCAGGGATCTTAGAGGTCGTCAGATCCTTCTACTCGCACCTCTTGGGGAGGAAGGATCTAGATCGAGACAAGATGTCGGTTTTCGTGGCTGAAACCATTCCTGAGCCAGGGGTAGACCCCTCTCTTGGCGTTTTGGCAGAAGAAATCAGGGAAGAGGAAGTGAGACTGGCGATCGAGGGGCTTGCCCCCAAGAAGTCGCCAGGTCAGGATGGCTTAACATCCGAGTGGTACAGGACCTTTAAGGAGTCTTTAGCTCCCCTCTTGACTGAAGTATTCAATGAGTGCCTCTCCTCGAGCACTCTGCCGAAGTCAATGAGGAGGTCAACCCTGATTCTGCTGTCAAAGGGTAAAGATCCTAACCGTATTGAGAATTGGAGGCCCATAGCTCTTCTCAATATGGACAGGAAGCTTCTGGCCAAGATACTGTTTAATCGGCTGGTGAAGTTTGCACCCCGGCTCCTTTCGGGGGCTCAGCACTGCTCTGTTCCAGGCTGAAGCACCTTAAGTGCTGTCCTTAGTGTCAGGGAGGCAGTGGAGCGGAGTAGTGCGGGTTTCTGGAAGGGGTACTTGCTGTCCCTGGATCAGGCCAAAGCATTTGATCGGGTGAACCACGAGTACCTCTGGTCCGTCCTTCTGAGATATGGCTTACCGAGTATTTTTGTTAGTTGGCTTAAGATCTTGTATGCAGGGGCAGAGAGTTTTCCGCTGGTGAATGGATGGTCTGGCCGCTCTTTTGAGGTGGGGTCGAGAGTCCGTCAGGGTTGTCCTTAGAGCCCACTCTTATATGTGTTTGCGATCGATCCCTTCCTTAGGAGGGTGAGTCGCGGACCATTGGCGGGAGTCGGGATGAGTCTGACGGAGCCGGCTGTTACACAGAGAGTGGTGGTGTATGCTGACAATGTCACTATTTTCGTCTCCTCAAAAGAGGAGGTCGATGTGGTGATGTCGGAGGTGGACCGCTACTCGGAGGCATCCGGGTCTAAGATCAACCGGGATAAGTGTGAGAGTCTCTGGCTGGGAGGGGGGATCCCATGTTTGATCTCCCGGACACCCTTCCAGGGCCCCGAAAATCAGCAAAAGTCTTAGGCATCACATTCGGCCAGGATGATTATCCCACCAAAAACTGGGACGGTAAGCTCCAGGATGCCGCTCAGAAGGTGGACCAGAGGAAGGGTTGGTCTATGACCCTCAGGGAAAGGGTACACCTGATCAAATCGTACCTGTTCCCCTTGTTTATCTATCTGGGCAGCGTATGTATCTTGCCAGAGGCTTACTATACTAGGATCTACAGCCTGTTTTTCCAACTGTTATGGGGGAACAGGATGAACCTAGTCAAGAGGGAGGTTACGTACCGCACGAGGACACTAGGGGGTTTATCTATGGTAAACCCGGTGGTGTTCTTTACGAACACCTTCTTGAAAGCTAACATTGCAAACCTCTGGAAAGAGAGGGCTCCTCCGTGGGTAATCTCCTGCAGGGAATGGTTTCGGCCTTTCTTCCAGGAATGGGAGAGAGGAGGGCGAGTGAAGGACCTCCATACGCCCCATGGATATCTTCCGGCTTACGCTACCCCGACTCTGAAGGCGATACGTCGGTGGGGTCTGGGAGTGTGGGAGATCAGGACCCAGTCAAGGCAGTTCCTTGACAAACGGGTTCTGTTGACCCACTTCCAGAAGCCTCTGGCGCTCATGGACTGCCCAGGTTGGGACCTGAGGGTGGGGTTGTACCTATTAAACATGAAAAGGATCCACCAGAAGTTTTGGGACTTGGCCTGGTGCTGCTTTCAGGGGAAGCTATATGTAAGGGACAACCTGAATGCAGGAACTCTGATGACCGGGGATGTCCCCGTGAAGAGTGTGGGGACACGCTGGAAAGCATGGATCACTTCCTGCTTCATTGTCCCTTTTATATAGGGGTCTACAACCGGGTGGGTGCTTTTATCGGCTGGAGTCAATTTGCCGGCCTTACCTACCCGGAGTGGGCTTATGGGGCATTTAGGAACTTGGGTGTCCGAGACCGGGGCACTTTTTTCTTAGTTAGTTTAGTGGTTAGGTACTACACATGGAATGCACAGTGTTTAGTGTCGAACCAACAGAAAATCCTCTCTCAGGTGGAGGTCTGTAGGAATATCACTGGTGACCTTGGGAAGATCAGGTCTTTGGAGTATGGCAGTCTTGGTACCAGTAGGGCTTCTCTCCTGTGGAGATTTTTTGATGTGCCCTAGGTACTAGGCCCTTAAGGTGAAGTACCTTAATTTTGGCTAGGGGTAGTGGTGTATATATGTTAGGGTGAGTATAGGGTTAGTTTCATGAAGGGATAGCCATAGGGTTAGAGGTTGATAGGGATAGGAATTTAAATTTATTTTCATCAGGATTGCCATCCTTCTTCCTAGTTATGTATGTCACCTTAGCCTTTTGTTTTATTTTCTATGGATATATTGTAAATTGCTTGCAGGGAACCAAACTTGGGCCTTGTGGTTTGTTTTTTTGGTGTATTGTATTGTTAATATTGTTTTGTGGTAGAGTATGTGTATATTGTTTTGTATATATTGTTCTGTTTATTAGGTGGGTAGGGGTGTATTTTAGGTTGGGTGGGGGGTTTTGGGGGGTGGTAGTGATCTGGCATGGGTCAGTTTTGGACAATATGTGGATAAACTGTGAACTATGGACTTTCACCCATGTCCAGAGGGTGTGGTGGGTGATGGGATAGTATAGTATAGGTTGTTATTTTTGTTATATAGTTGTTATTTGTTATATAGTTATATTGTTATATAGGTTGTCATGTGTAAGTTAATATTATTATTATTTTTTTTTTGATTTGTGAGAATAGGCATTCGGACCAGTTTTCTGTTGTTCTACGTTTTACCAAGTGGAGTCATTTTTAGTTACGGCAGTTAGCCATATTTTTCCTTTGTTATTTATAAAAGGGAAAAGAAAAGGAAGAAAGGGTGTGTATATATGTATGTATATATGTGTCAGGATTCGGCAGGCTGGAGGTGGATCCTCTGTGTCAGAGAGGGATTGGCGTGGACCGTACCGGTGGACCGGTTCTAAGTTGCTACTGGTATTCACCAGAGCCCGCCGCAAAGCAGGATGGTCTTGCAGCGGCGTTAGCAACCAGGTTGTATCCACCGGTAACGGCTCAACCTCTCTGACTGCTGCGATAGGCGCGGTACAAGGGATTAGGCAAGAGCAAGGTCGGACGTAGCAGAAGGTCAGGGCAGGCAGCAAGGATCGTAGTCAGGGGCAACGGCAAGAGGTCTGGAACACAGGCTAGGAACACACAAGGAAATGCTTTCACTGGCACAATGGCAACAAGATCCGGCAAGGAAGGGAAGGGGAAGTGAGGTTATATAGGGAAGTGCACAGGTGAATACACTAATTAGAACCAGGCGCCAATCAGCGGCACACTGGCCCTTTAAATCGCAGAGAGCCGGCGCGCGCGCCCTAGGGAGCCGGCTGCGCACGCCAGGACAGTACAGATGGGGAACGAGTCTGGTAAACGGGCTGGGATGCGAACCGCGAGCGGGCGCGTCCTGCATCGCGGATCGCATCCCGGCTAGGGACATTATCGCAGCGCTCCCGGTCAGCGGGTCAGACCGGGGCGCTGCGTACAGGAAAATGCTGCGAGCGCTCCGGGGAGGAGCGGGGACCCGGAGCGCTCGGCGTAACAATATGTATGTGTATGTATGTATATACATATGTGTATATGTATGTGTTTTTTTTTTTTTCTCTTTCTTCCAAGTTGGATCATTTCTAGTTATGGCAGTTGGCCATATTTTCTTTTGTTAGTTACTTGTGTGTGTATATGTGTATATGTATGTGTATATATGTATGTATATATATATATATATATATATATATATATATATATATATATATATATATATATATTGTATAAAAAATAAAATATTTTCCAAGTTGGATTATTTTTAGTTACGGCAGTTGGCCATATTTTTCTTTTCTTTTGCATGTTATTTAAAAAAGAGAAGGAAAAAAAAAGAGAAAAAAGCGAGGGAAAGCTATTTACAAGCTTTGTTGTTAAGGAATGTGTGTGTGTGTGTGTGTGTGTGTCTGTGTGTGTGTGTTGGACTGTTTGGTAATAGGATATTATAGGTAGGTCTTTATATGTTATTTATTATAACTTTGGCTGGCCAGTTAGGAAAGTTTCACTTTTTGTTTCCGAGACAGAATGTCTGTATCTATGTTCAGTTTTGTTTATTTTTGCTACAGTCAATTGAACTTGTTTTTGTGTTTTGTAAGTTTTTTTTTAATTTTATAATAAAAGAGTGTCAGCAGAGAGCACTGTGGGCAGACTGAAAAGAACAAATCAACTTCCACTGGAGCATACAGCAGCTGATAAGTACTAGAAGGGTTAAAAATAGTAATTTACAAATCTGTTTAACTTTTTGCAGCCAGTTGATATGAAAAAAGAAAAAATGGCCACAGGAGTACCCCTTTTAAATTATACTTTTTCTTATGTTATTGTGGTGTACCAGCACAAGTGGCTGCCTCGTGGTTGTGGACTGTCTCGGGCAGCTTGGCAGTGTTAAGTGTAGGCCCACTAGCGTCCTATTGTTATATCAATTATGTGAATAGTGTAATATAAAAATAATATATTTTTCTTAAATTAATTTTGTTATGGTTCCATGAATGTACATTTAACATGTTACTGTGCCTTTAAAAATATGAGCAGTGAACCCCATGTGACCAAGTGAGCCAATGAGACCCCAAAAGTCTCCTATGTATAGTGAGGTACAGGGAAGGAGTTAGTCAGTTTCCCCAGTGTGTGCTCCTGAGCAGCAGCTAAGCTCAGATGTTCTGTGTCGTGTGTCCTAAGCAGAGGCCTACTTCAATTTACTCCTGGTCATCCTACAAGTGTCACTCGCGGGAGGATTACCACCCCCTGCAGAATAGATTACAGTGCCTTGGAAGGACCCTAGCTACCAGAACCACAAATTCTACGAATCTGTCTGGTAAAAAGCACCACAAGTCTCAGAACAGCAACACGGCTCGCAAGGGGTACGCTGCACTCTCACGCTAAAGCCAGCTGTTTGTGTTATACCAACTTCACAAGCTCAGTAAAGGCCGTTAACCGTAACCTGACGTCAGTGTGTTTATTGGCTCATCGTGTCTGGCCCAGGAAGACTGCCTCCCCTTTCAATTTTCCACCAAAAAATCCATATTATGGCTTATTTTTTGCGTCGCCAATTCTACTTTGCAGTGACATTAGTCATTTTACCCAAAAATGCAGGGCGAAACGGGAAAAAAAATCATTGTGCGACAAAATCGAAGAAAAAATGCCATTTTGTAAATTTTGGGGGCTTCCGTTTCTACGCAGTGCATATTTCGGTAAAAATTACACCTTATCATTATTCTGTAGGTCCATACGGTTAAAATGATACCCTACTTATATAGGTTTGATTTTGTCGCACTTCTGGAAAAAATCATAACTACATGCAGGAAAATGTATACGTTTAAAAATGTCATATTCTGACCCCTATAACTTTTTTATTTTTCCACGTACAGAGCAGTATGAGGATTCATTTTTTGCGCCGTGATCTGAAGTTTTTATCGGTATGATTTTTGTTTTGATCAGCCTTTTTGATCACTTTTTATTCATTTTTTAATGGTATAAAAAGTGACCAAAAATGCACTTTTTTTGACTTTGGAATTTTTTTGCGCGTACGCCATTGACCGTACGGTTTAATTAATGATATATTTTTATAGTTCGGACATTTACGCACGCGGTGATACCACATATGTTTATTTTTAGTTTTTTTACACTGTTTTATTTTTTTTATGGGAAAAGGGGGGTGATTCAAACTTTTATTAGGGAAGGGGTTAAATGACCTTTATTAATACATTTTTTTTACTTTTTTTTGCAGTGTTATAGCTCCCATAGGGACCTATAACACTGCACACACTGATCTCTTATACTGATCATTGTTATCCCATAGGGACCTATAACACTGCACACACTGATCTCTTATACTGATCATTGTTATCCCATAGGGACCTATAAAACTGCACACACTGATCTTTTACACAGATTACAGGCGTGTATTAACACGCCTGTGATCAGTGTTATCGGCGCTTGACTGCTCCTGCCTGGATCTCAGGCATGGAGCAGTCATTCGCCGATCAGACACCGAGGAGGCAGGTAAGGGCCCTCCCGGTGTCCTGTCAGCTGTTCGGGACGCCGCAATTTCAGAGCAGCCGGGTCACTTTCACTTTCGCTTTAGAAGCGGCGGTCAGCTCTGATCCGTTTTCCATAGACTTCAATGTTAAATTTACTGTTTCCATTATTTTTCCCTTTTTTGTACGGAAGAAAAAATACTGCATGTGCCGTTTTTTTCTGCCGTAAAAAAAAACGGAAATGAGTGCAGACGGTTACAAACGGATGTAAATGGATTGTAAAAAAATCCCATTGACATGAATGGGATTTTTTTAAAACCGTTTTAATCCGTTTACAGTCGGCAAGGACGGAACCGAAACGGGGATAAAAAAGGGTACAGACGGCCGTGTGAACGCACCCTAAGAAACTACTTAAAGGGGTTATCCGGCCAAAGGCATCTTATCCCCTATCCAAAGGATAGGGGATAAGATGTCTGATCGCGGGGGGCCTGCCGCTTGGGACCCCCGCAATCTCCATGCAGCACCTGCATTCTATGCGGGGCTGCATCTCCATTCTCGGAAAGCTCTTTGTTTCCAGGACTGGAGAACTTACATAACGCCACGCCCCCTTATGATGTCACGTCACGCCCCCTCATGATGTCACGTCACGCCCCCTCTATTCATATCTATTGGAGGTCGTCACGCCCCCTCCCATAGACATGAATGTAGATGGCGTGGAGTTAACCCCTTTAGTACCACCTGCCATCCTCTAGGTACTGTGTTTTTGGAACTGATTAAGATTTGTGCCTCCACTATGTGCCAGAGGTTCTGTAAATGTTAATCAAAATGCTGCAACACCCTTTGAGTCCTGGTGTCTTGGTTTACACTGCAGGCACAACATTAATGGGGTACTCCAACCCTAGACATCCTATCCCCTATCTAAATGATAGTGGATAAGATGTCTGATCATAGGGGTATGGCCACTCGGATCCCCCCACGATCACCACACACATCTTGTATGTGGAAGGCCCATTCTTTGGATAGGGGATAAGATGTCTAGGGGTGGAGTACCCCTTTAAGGGCCTTCCACATACACCATCAGCCAGGAAATCGTTACCAGGAAATACTACGGGGGATACAGACTACATGCCACCGGTGTAGACCCTCACCCTGAACAAATTTTGTAGTGACTTTAGGGCACACTTGGGGTTCATTACTACTCAAGCCACTGGTGACATCTGCAACCTTAACCTTTACTTTCCCTGCTTTTTGTGAGAGGAACTACAAGTACACGTCAACCCTTTCACTACAACCCCCCACCCCCACCCCAATACTCTAATAGTCAATTAAATACTGCCCACATCTGAGGGAGGACAGACCTGATGATGGTGGGGCCTTCATTCGATCCTTGGGACCTGGACCCCACATGTGTCCCCCTTATCACAAGCAAATATAGGAGAGGTGGCTGCACTTGTTCACTGAAGTCTGCGATTTTAGAGTTTCATTGAGTTTTTTTACTTAATTTTTGGTGTGTTAAACCTGCAATTTTGGTGAAAGCGTGATCAAAAATGGTGCCATTTTGCCTCAATGTCACAAATAGCTGCAAATTTTGCCTACAATTGTGGGAAAACTGCATCAATAACTCATAAAAAGCCTCACATCCAACTACTCACTTATATTCAACTGGATAAGTCAATGTTGCAAAACTACAACTGTAGTTTTGTAACAGCTGGAGGGTCGAGATTTGGAAACCACTCCACTGTCCCAACAGCTGTTCAGGTGTCTGAGAGTTTGCATTATTTGGAGGGCCACAGTCTGGAGACCACTGCTCCCCACGCTGGTGAAGGAAACAGAACAGTGTGTGATCCCTATATTCTGGCCCTGACTTAAATGGGTACTGTCAGATTATAAAACTTTTTATATGTTGCACATCTTGACAAAACATTACGTATTTCCTTTTTATAGAAATCATGGCTTATAAAAAAAAGACCACTAGGGGTCCTTGTACTATCAAGAAAATAATCCTGTCCGACTGCAGCATCATTTGTGTTCCAGATGACGCACAGGCAGGCACAAAGTCCAGGAAGTGAGGGTGGGAGTAGCATTCCTCTGTGCTCACTCCTGTCCTATCAGACTGCAGCATGAAAACGGAGAGTAGGGGTTACAGAGCAGTCTGCAGTGATTGGATGAAGAGACCCAGCACAGCAGACTCAGGGAGAAAGATGAGTCATGCAGAGGGAGGACACGTCCCCTCTGGAGCACAGAATGTCAAACCAAGTAAGCAACAGGTATAAGCTATTTGTGAGAGAAATACAGGTGCAAGACACATAACAATTATATGTACATGATGAGGATTAGGTACTGAGTAAGATATAACATCTTTTTTGTGTGATATGACCGGTACTCTTCAAGGCTTGCTTCAACTGTATCTAATCTAGACAATACTGTATGTAACTAAACAGAGTGGACTCCACATTGATTAGTTCTTTTCTGTCTGACCACAGTGCTCTCTGCTGACACTTCTGTCCATGCCAGGAACTGTCCGGAACATGAGCAAAATCCATGTAGCTTCCATGCATACATAGCTTTCATGTGTGTCCTATATACAGTGATAAAGCTTTATTTACAAGATGATATACAGTGTCCTTCATCTACTATTGGCTCCTTCACCCCTTGTTACCCCCTATATATCTCTAAAAGTGGGTCTCATGTTTAATAAAGAAGAATGACCTAATTTAGGAAGAAGACAGACGCCCCCCGTGAGGTCTCAGCTCCTAGGCTTGCAGGGACATGACACAGGAAGAGAGTGTTAAGTTTTTGAAGGACATGCAGAAGGTTGAGTGCACGGCTCACCTAATTCACAGAGACAAGGCACTAAAGTCACCTATATAAATGAAATACCGAGCCATCTCGCCATGAATCATGGAGGGGATGACACTGCTCGCTCTCACCGGAGTTCTATTTTACAAGTGCATTTCCAAAGGCGAGGATTTGGCTATCCCCAAAGTAGTCCTAGAGAGTCAGTCACAGGCAATTACCGGCATGATCGGTGAGATGTCTGTGTCTTCTCATCAGGCCCAGAGGACGACCAACACGAAGCACGACAGAGATAAACCTGCGCTCACAGAATGTCTACGCCTGGAGGCAGCTGGGATGTGAGGGGTTAATGGTAGATTAACCTGAGAAATCGTTCTAAAAATATTGGCTCAGAACTAAATTAAACACACAAAAAAAAGTTCAACAAACTTTGATCCAGTAAAAAAGGAAGAGCACTGCTTCATAGACAACCGGCAAATCAAATGTATCATGAGCCCCGCGGTGCAAGAATAAAATCCAAACCAACAGGAAAGGCTGAATAATAACATCCTCCTGTATTATACTCCAGAGCTGTACTCATTATTCTGCTGGTGAGGTCACTGTGTACATACATTACATTACTTATCCTGTACTGATCCTGAATTATATCCTGTATTATACTCCAGAGCTGTACTCACTATTCTGCTGGTTGGGTCACTGTGTACATACATTACATTACGTATCCTGTACTGATCCTGAGTTATATCCTGTATTATACTCCAGAGCTGTACTCATTATTCTGCTGGTGAGGTCACTGTGTACATACATTACATTACTTATCCTGTACTGATCCTGAATTATATCCTGTATTATACTCCAGAGCTGTACTCACTATTCTGCTGGTTGGGTCACTGTGTACATACATTACATTACGTATCCTGTACTGATCCTGAGTTATACACTGTATTATAGTCCAGAACTGTACTCACTATTCTGCTGGTGGAGTCACTGTGTACATACATTACTTATCCTGTACTGATCCTGAGTTATATCCTGTATTATACTCCAGAGCTGTACTCACTATTCTGCTGGTGAGGTCACTGTGTACATACATTACATTACTTATCCTGTACTGATCCTGAGTTATATCCTGTATTATACTCCAGAGCTGTACTCACTATTCTGCTGGTGGGGGTCACAGTGTACATACATTACATTACTTATCCTGTACTGATCCTGAGTTATATCCTGTATTATACTCCAGAGCTGTACTCACTATTCTGCTGGTGAGGTCACTGTGTACATACATTACATTACTTATCCTGTACTGATCCTGAGTTCTATCCTGTATTATACTCCACAGTTGTACTTACTATTCTGCTGGTGGAGTCACTGTGTACATACATTACATTACTTATCCTGTACTGATCCTGAGTTATATCCTGTATTATACTCCAGAGCTGTACTTACTATTCTGCTGGTGGAGTCACTGTGTACATACATTACATTATTTATCCTGTACTGATCCTGAGTTATATCCTGTATTATACTCCTGAGTTGTACTTACTATTCTGCTGGTGGAGTCACTGTGTACATACATTACATTACTTATCCTGTACTGATCCCAGGGCCGGCTCTGCCTATAAGCGAAGTAGGCAACCGCCTAGAGCGGCCCCTTGCAGCAAACGCAATCAGCATTTTAACCACCCAGCACAGGCCTGATAGCATCACCACGCCCCATTTTGGAGGAGCGCTGTACACTGGAGGAGCACTACAAGCAAAAGCAGCGATCGTCTGTGACAGCGCCCCCATCCCACAACACCCCCACCCTGACATTCATGTTCCTGGAGGAACGCTGTGAACTCCACTGTACTCCCGCTCCTCATTATCTTGAGAAGCGCTGACAGATCCACTGTACCATCATCCGCTTTAAACGCCCCCAATCACCACCACCACATTACTGTAGCTTTTCTGCTTACTTTATCCTGCTGGAGGAGCGCTGCTCCCTCCCCCGAGGTCTCTGCCTCAGCACTGCGCTCCACGTGTCTTCAGTGAAGTATCGGACATTCCTGACCTCAGAGCCACCGGAGAGAGATGCTGACCTGGTGAGACTCCTGTCATGTGTGATCTGTATGCTGAGCTGTGTATCTAATCCCCCAGTGTGTGATACTGTGTGCTGAGCCCCTGTATCTAACGCCCCCATGTGCTGTCTGATGAGTTATGTATCTAATCCCCATGTGTGATACTTTTTGCTGTGCCCCTGTGTCTAATCCCCATGTCATATCTGTCTGTTGAACTGTGTATTTAATCCCCCCATGTGTGATACTGTTTGTTGTGCCCCTGTATCTAATCTCCCATGTGTGATCTGTCTGCTGAGCTATGTATCTAACCCCCCCATGTTTAATATGTCTGCTGAACTGTGTGTCTAATACCCCCATGTGTGATCCTGCTTGCTGAGCCCCTGTATCTAATCTCCCATATGTGATCTGTCTGCTGAGCTATGTATCTAATCACCATGTGTGATACTGTTTGCTGAGCTGTGTATCTAATCCCTCTATGTGTGATACTGGTGCTGTAACTCTCTATTTAATACTGCTAAATGTTATACTGTCTGCTAAACTAGTGTTTGTTACAGTGTGTCACCCCAGTAGTAAGGTAATTACATGAGGAGGAGGTTTGTTACAGTGTGTCATCCCAGTAGTAAGGAGATTACATGAGGAGGAGGTTTGTTACAGTGTGTTATCCCAGTAATAAGGTGCTTACATGAGGAGGAGGTTTGCTACAGTGTGTCACCCCAGCAGTAAGGAGATTGCATGAGGAGGAGGTTTGTTACAGTGTGTCTCCCCAGTAGTAAGGAGATTACATGAGGAGGAGGTTTTTTACAGTGTGTCACCCCAGTAGTAAGGAGATTACATGAGGCGGAGGTTTGTTACAGTGTGTCACCCCAGTAGTAAGGAGATTACATGAGGCGGAGGTTTGTTACAGTGTGTCACCCCAGTAGTAAGGAGATTACATGAGGAGGTTTGTTACAGTGTGTCACCCCAGTAGTAAGGAGATTACATGAGGAGGTTTGTTACAGTGTGTCACCCCAGTAGTAAGGAGATTACATGAGGAGGTTTGTTACAGTGTGTCACCCCAGTAGTAAGGTGATAACATGAAGAGGGAGAGCAAAATTAGCTTTCGCCTAGGGAGGCAAAAATCCTTGCATCAGCCCTGACGGATCCTGAGTTATATCCTGTATTATACTCCAGAGCTGTACTCACTAAGGTTCAGTACTGGGCCCGCTGCTGTTTAATTTATTTATCAATGATATAGAGGATGGTGTTAACAGCTCTGTTTCTATCTTTGCAGATGACACCAAGCTTTGTAGCACGGTACAGTCTATAGAGGATGTGTATAGGTTACAAGATGACTTGGATAGACTAAGTGTCTGGGCATCCACTTGGCAAATGAGGTTCAATGTGGATAAATGTAAAGTTATGCATCTGGGTACTAATAACCTGCATGCGTCGTATGTCTTAGGGGGGATTAAACTGGCAGAGTCACTGGTAGAGAAGGATCTGGGTGTACTTGTAGATCACAGACTACAGAATAGCACAATGTCAGGCTGCTGCTTCCAAAGCCGGCAGGATATTGTCATGTATAAAAAGAGGCATGGACTCAAGGGACAGGGACATAATACTCCCCCTTTATAAAGCATTGGTACGGCCTTACCTGGAATATGCTGTTCAGTTTTGGGCACCTGTCCATAAAAGGGACACTGCGGAGTTGGAAAGGGTGCAGAGACGCGCGACTAAACTAATATGGGGCATGGAACATCTTAGCTATGAGGAGCGATTAAAGGAGTTACAATTGTTTAGTCTTGAGAAGAGACGTTTAAGGGGGGATATGATAAACGTATATAAGTATATAAATGGCCCATACAAAAAATATGGAGAAAAACTGTTCCAGGATAAACTGCCCCAAAGGACGAGGGGGCACTCCCTCCGTCTGGAGAAGAAAAGGTTTAGTCTAAAGGGGCGACACGCCTTCTTTACCGTGAGGACTGTGAATTTATGGAATGGTCTACCTCAGGAACTGGTCACAGCAGGAACAATTAACAGCTTTAAAACAGGGTTAGATACATTCCTGGAACAAAATAAGATTAATGCTTATGCAGAAATATAAAACTACATCCCTTTCCCTACCCTTCACTTCAATTCCCTGGTTGGACTTGATGGACGTATGTCTTTTTTCAACCATACTAACTATGTAACTATGTAACTATTCTGCTGGTGAGGTCACTGTGTACATACAATACATTACTTATCCTGTACTGATCCTGAGTTATATCCTGTATTATAACCCAGAACAGGGTCTGATACAGACAGCAGAGGGCCTCTTTGCAAAGAATGTGCCCTTTTTTTGTTTTGGGGGGGGGGGGGGGCACAAAAAAAAAGTACTATGCCATAAAACTGCACTGCAACTCACATTAATCTGCAGCATTTGGTAGGTAGCAGTTACCCCACATTAGGTAGCATAGATTCCCTACATTAGGTAGCAGTTTCCCCACATTAGGTAGCATAGTTTCCCCACATTAGGTAGCAGTTTCCCCACATTAGGTAGCATAGTTTCCCCACATTAGGTAGCAGTTTCCCCACATTAGGTAGCATAGTTTCCTCACATTAGGTAGCAGTTTCCTCACATTAGGTAGCATAGTCCCTCCCCCAACATACAGACAGACACACACACAGACACAAACAAAGACACACACATAGACACACTTACCTGGCCTGCGCAGAGCTTCTCCTCTCCGGCGGTGGCCTGACAAGTGACATGACTAAAGTCCTCCTGCGCAGGTCTGAGAGGGTACATCACTTGTGCGATGTCCCTCGTCAGACCCGGGTCGGACGGCAGCAGACTCACTGTCTAAAGTGCCCGCTGCGCTATTAAGTGCCACGGCAGCTTTAAAACACTGAGCAGCGCAGAGGCAGGGCCAGCCCTACCATGAACCTACTAGGCACAAAAATAAGGGGGCCCAAGGGAGTGTGGAATCCCATAGAAGTCTATAGGCATTAATGTGAGGCGGAATTACACAAGTAGAATTCGGCAATCGGAAATTCCGCCTCATGAATAGACTCTTATGCTGTTTTCCATAGACTATATTACAAGCCTTATGGACACAGACTGTCAAGACAAGAAAATCCCTTTAAGTGACATCACAGCTCGGGGAATGATAAAAAAAAATGATGATGATCCGGTCTGTGAGTCCTGTGAATCTGCTATGGGCAACTCAGCAACTTTTCCTCTGGACAGGTTTTGATAAATCTCCCCCATTGAATATTTGTCGTGCAGAACTATTTTCTATGAAATCTAGAAGTGTAGATATTCAGTATCTGTACAGACTTCGCCTTTTTCCTTCATAGAAGGTATACGGTATTATCCAATGTGTACCAGCGAGAGAAAGCTGGGAAGGTGTCCCCTATAGGCTCGCATAGAAATACAGCGTGTGTTTCCCTCAGCAGAATAAGCTTTCCTGAAAAGTGAAACACCGCAGCCCAGCATATACCGTAAGGACTGTCTCCGGGCGTATACTATGAGCATAGGGCCCAAGTGCAGGTTCAGAGGCCTCCTGGTGCATAAACTAAGCAGAAGAACTAGATATCAACACTAAAATAGATTAAAAAGAGTCCATGTAACATGATCTAAAAATCTAATAAACTGCGACAGTATTATAGTAGTTATATTCTTGTATATAGGAGCAGTATTACAGTATTTATATTCTTGTATATATGAGCAGTATTATAGTATTTATATTCTTGTATATAGGAGGCAGTATTATAGTATTTATATTCTTGTATATAGGAGCAGTATTATAGTAGTTATATTCTTGTATATAAGAGCAGTATTATAGTAGTTATATTCTTGTATATAGGAACAGTATTATAGTAGTTATAGTCTTGTATATAGGAGGCAGCATTATAGTAGTTATATTCTTGTATATAGGAGCAGTATTATAGTATTTATATTCTTGTATATAGGAGCAGTATTATAGTAGTTATATTCTTGTATATAGGAGCAGTATTTTAGTAGTTATATTCTTGTATATAGGAGCAGTATTATAGTAGTTATATTCTTGTATATAGGAGCAGTATTATAGTAGTTATATTCTTGTATATAGGAACAGTATTATAGTAGTTATAGTCTTGTATATAGGAGGCAATATTATAGTAGTTATATTCTTGTATATAGGAGCAGTATTATAGTAGTTATATTCTTGTATATAGGAACAGTATTATAGTAGTTATAGTCTTGTATATAGGAGGCAGTATTAAAGTAGTTATATTCTTGTATATAGGAGCAGTATTATAGTATTTATATTCTTGTATATAGGAGCAGTATTATAGGAGTTATATTCTTGTATATAGGGGCCAGTATTATAGTAGTTATATTCATGTACATAGGAGCAGTATTATAGTATTTTTTTCTTGTACATAGGAGGCAGTATTATAGTAGTTATATTCTTGTATATAGGAGGCAGTATTATAGTAGTTATATTTTTGTATATAGGATCAGTATTATAGTAATTATACTCTTGAATATAGGGAGCAGCATTATAGTAGTTATATTCTTGTATATAGGAGGCAGTATTATAGTAGTTCTATTCTTGTACATAGGAGCAGTATTATAGTAGTTATATTCTTGTATATAAGAGCATTATTATAGTAGTTATATTATTGTACATAGGAGCAGTATTATAGTAGTTATATTCTTGTATATAGGAGCAGCATTATAGTAGTTATATTGGTGGCATATTAGCTGGATAAAGCTCCGTTGTGAGCAAAACTAGTAGCATTTCTCTCCTCCACCTGTCCCGGACCTTGACCCCCGGCTGATTAATAACCTCCTTGTCCGCAGCACATTTAGAGTGGGTGAGTGCGGTTTTTTTCCTTCTACATTTGCACGTATAGCAGTTATATTCTTGTATATAGGAGCAGTATTATAGTAGTTATATTCTTGTACATAGGAGCAGTATTATAGTAGTTATATTCTTGTATATAGGGGCAGTATTATAGTAGTTATATTCTTGTATATAGGAGTCAGTATTATAGTAGTTATATTCTTGTATATAGGGGCAGTATTATAGTAGTTATATTCTTGTATATAGGAGTCAGTATTATAGTAGTTATATTCTTGTATATAGGTGCAGTATTATAGTAGTTATATTCTTGTACATAGGAGCAGTATTCTAGCAGTTATATTCTTGTATATAGGAGCAATATTATAGTAGTTATATTCTTGTATATAGGAGTCAGTATTATAGTAGTTATATTCTTGTATATAGGAGCAGTATTATAGTAGTTATATTCTTGTACATAGGAGCAGTATTATAGTAGTTCTATGCTTGTATATAGGAGGCAGTATTATAGTAGTTATATTCTTATACATAGGAGCAGTATTATAGTAGTTATATTCTTGTGCATAGTAGACAATTTATAACAGTTATATCCCCATATGACTCAGCAGGACTGTTATAGGTGTGTTCGTCACTATATTGTTATAGATTTTATTTTGCATACTGCAGAAGTATGAATGCAGCTGTAGATGTGTGTATAGCTGGAATACCCAGCATACAGGTAAGAAGGACAGGATACATGAGGTGCACAGAACCTGTGTGCTGCAGTCTGCACCCTCACGGCTGACAGGGAGGACGGTAAAATAAACAGACGACTTTATGGCTCCCTGAAATCCTATAAGCGCAAGGTCATTGTGACCTAATAAAATATGCAGCGGTGGCGAGCGAGGCAAAGTGTAATGAAAATGTAGCCGGAATTAATTTGTAATTTGACAAAAGTTTTACGACGACATCAAAAGGCTCCACTTTAACTTTTATTCGACAGCCGAAACCTTTGCAAACAGTATGAGGACATGGCACCATAAACCTGTAGCCATGACATAAGACTTCCAGAAGGTGCGCCGCCGGAGCCGTCTATTTCTCCCTATTTGTTAGGGATCAATTTGAGACATTCATCTCAGCCTCGGAAACCAAAGCGCGAGTCCTGGGCAGAGCGGAGAATGATGGGACTTATCCCTAAAATTACAGGACGGTGAACTATAAGGAAGAGAAGCATAAAAGGAGAATTCTTACCAAAAAGCAAAACGACCTTAAAAATGATATATTCTGCCTGAAACGTGAGCGCAATGTGCAATGACCAACGGGGGAATGGGAGAACGAAAAGCTGCTGTTCCAAAGAAATTAAACAGAATGAAATTTATTCCGGAGCACAGAACAAAGCTTAGAAGATTAAGAAATGTGTTTTCAGTTCATTATTAATAAAGACAAACCGCGGTATAAGGCCAAATTCTAATATTTCTATAGGACGTTCAGTGTCATAATTTTCATTTTTAAGGTTTCTGCTTTAAGTCGACAAATAAATAAATGTGATCTGATGATCTATTCTGACCTTATCCAAGTAATGTAAGTGAGGTTTTACTACAAAATATCAGTGAAAAAAAACACCTCTCAGAGATTTTAGAGCCACTGCGTCCAAATAAAATATAACAATAATACTGCCTCCTACATACAAGAATATAACTACTATAATACTGCCTCCTATATACAAGAATATAACTACTATAATACTGCTCCTATATACAAGAATATAACTACTATAATACTGCCCCTATATACAAGAATATAACTACTATAATACTGCTCCTATATACAAGAATATAACTACTATAATACTGCTCCTATATACAAGAATATAACTACTATAATACTGCTCCTATATACAAGAATATAACTACTATAATACTGCTCCTATATACAAGAATATAACTACCATAATACTGCCTCCTACATACAAGAATATAACTACTATAATACTGCTCCCTATTTACAAGAATATAACTACTATAATACTGCTCCTATATACAAGAATATAACTACTATAATACTGCTCCTATATACAAGAATATAAATACTATAATACTGCTCCTATATACAAGAATATAACTACTATAATACTGCATCCTATATACAAGAATATAACTACTATAATACTGCATCCTATATACAAGAATATAACTACTATAATACTGCTCCTATATACAAGAATATAACTACCATAATACTGCCTCCTACATACAAGAATATAACTACTATAATACTGCTCCCTATATACAAGAATATAAATACTATAATACTGCTCCTATATACAAGAATATAACTACTATAATACTGCATCCTATATACAAGAATATAACTACTATAATACTGCATCCTATATACAAGAATATAACTACTATAATACTGCTCCTATATACAAGAATATAACTACCATAATACTGCCTCCTACATACAAGAATATAACTACTATAATACTGCTCCCTATTTACAAGAATATAACTACTATAATACTGCTCCTATATACAAGAATATAACTACTATAATACTGCTCCTATATACAAGAATATAAATACTATAATACTGCTCCTATATACAAGAATATAACTACTATAATACTGCATCCTATATACAAGAATATAACTACTATAATACTGCTCCTATATACAAGAATATTACTACTATAATACTGCTCCTATATACAAGAATATAACTACTATAATACTGCTCCTATATACAAGAATATAACTACTATAATACTGCCTCCTATATCCAAGAATATAAGTACTATAATACTGCTCCTGTATACAAGAATATAAATACTATAATACTGCTCCTATATACAAGAATATAACTACTATAATACTGCTCCTATATACAAGAATATAACTACTATAATACTGCTCCTGTATACAACAATATAAATACTATAATACTGCTCCTATATACAAGAATATAACTACTATAATACTGCTCCCTATATACAAGAATATAACTACTATAATACTGCTTCTATATACAAGAATATAACTATTATAATACTCCTCCTATATACAAGAATATAACTACTATAATACTGCTCCTATGTACAAGAATATAACTACTATAATACTGCTCCTATATACAAGAATATAACTACCATAATACTACTCCTATATACAAGAATATAACTACTATAATACTGCCTCTTATATACAAGAATATAACTACTATAATACTGCTAATATATATAAGAATATAACTACTATAATACTGCTCCTATATACAAGAATATAACTACTATAATACTGCCCCTATATACAAGAATATAACTACTATAATACTGCTCCTATATACAAGAATATAACTACTATAATACTGCTCCTATATACAAGAATATAACTACTATAATACTGCTCCTATATACAAGAATATAACTACTATAATACTGTTCCTATACACAAGAATATAACTGCTATAATACTGCTCCTATATACAAGAATATAACTACCATAATACTGCCTCCTACATACAAGAATATAACTACTATAATACTGCTCCCTATTTACAAGAATATAACTACTATAATACTGCTCCTATATACAAGAATATAACTACTATAATACTGCTCCTATATACAAGAATATAAATACTATAATACTGCTCCTATATACAAGAATATAACTACTATAATACTGCATCCTATATACAAGAATATAACTACTATAATACTGCATCCTATATACAAGAATATAACTACTATAATACTGCTCCTATATACAAGAATATTACTACTATAATACTGCTCCTATATACAAGAATATAACTACTATAATACTGCTCCTATATACAAGAATATAACTACTATAATACTGCCTCCTATATCCAAGAATATAAGTACTATAATACTGCTCCTGTATACAAGAATATAAATACTATAATACTGCTCCTATATACAAGAATATAACTACTATAATACTGCTCCTATATACAAGAATATAACTACTATAATACTGCTCCTGTATACAAGAATATAAATACTATAATACTGCTCCTATATACAAGAATATAACTACTATAATACTGCTCCCTATATACAAGAATATAACTACTATAATACTGCCCCTATATACAAGAATATAACTACTATAATACTGATCCTATATACAAGAATATAACTACTATAATACTGCTCCTATATACAAGAATATAACTACTATAATACTACTCCTATATACAAGAATATAACTACTATAATACTGCCTCTTATATACAAGAATATAACTACTATAATACTGCTAATATATATAAGAATATAACTACTATAATACTGCTCCTATATACAAGAATATAACTACTATAATACTGCTCCTATATACAAGAATATAACTTCTATAATACTGCCTCCTATATACAAGAATATAATTACTATAATACTGCCTCTATATACAAGAATATAACTACTATAATACTGCTCCTATACACAAGAATATAACTACTATAATACTGCTCCTATATAAAAGAATATAACTACTATAATACTGCCCCTATATACAAGAATATATCTACTATAATACTGCCCCTATATAAAAGAATATAACTACTATAATACTGCTCCTATATGCAAGAATATAACTACTATAATACTGCTCCTATATACAAGAATATAACTACTATAATACTGCTCCTATATACAAGAATATAACTACTATAATACTGCTCCTATATACAAGAATATAACTACTATAATACTGCTCCTATATACAAGAATACAACTACGATAATACTGCTCCTATATACAAGAATATAACTACTATAATACTGCTCCTATATACAAGAATATAACTACTATAATACTGCTCCTATATACAAGAATATAACTACTATAATACTGCTCCTATATACAAGAATATAACTACTATAATACTGCTCCTATATACAAGAATATAACTGTGGTTTCACTGTAGGAGGAATGTCATATCTTTGGGTTTACGGTAGGATACATTCCTGCAGTGTACTGTGGGTGTCTGTTCACTTAATGTCATTGGTGATGGATATCTGTGACATTCTGTTCTGCGGGTCCGGATCATTGACTTTTTATTATTCTCCTTTTAGTATATATTTATACATTGAATATAGAAGTTGACATCCTGTCAGGAGGTTATCAAATGTTATCATGTCAATGCATGTGAACTGGAAAACAAAATGTGTTTTTTAAAGAAATATTCCCCTTCTTTTAAAGCTGTGTTTTCTTACAGTGTGCCTCAAGCTGTTGCAAAACTACAACTCCCAGCATGCCCGGACAGCCAACGGCTGTCCGGGCATGCTGGGAGTTGTAGTTTTGCAACAGCTGGAGGCACCCTGGTTGGGAAACATTGATATATAGTACACATACTCAGACATCCCTATACATTCCAAGGTTACATTTCACCCAATGGAAGGATACCTTGAGGTAGTCGCTTCTAATCCACATTTAGCAACCGTATACATGCTGGGAGTTGTAGTTTTGCAACAACTGGAGGCACCCTGGTTGGGAAACACTGATATATAGTACACACACTCAGACATCCCTATACATTCCGAGGTTACATTTCACCCAATGGAAGGATACCTGGAGGTAGTCGCTTCTAATCAACAATTAACCACCCGTATACATGCTGGGAGTTGTAGTTTTGCAACAGCTGGAGGCACCCTGGTTGGGAAACACTGATATATAGTATACACACTCAGACATCCCTTTACATTCCAAGGTTACATTTCACCCAATGTAAGGATACCTTGAGGTAGTCGCTTCTAATCAACATTCAGCAACAGTCTACCTGCTGGGAGTTGTGGTTTTGCAATAGCTGGAGGCACCCTGGTTGGGAAACACACACACACACACACATATATATATATATATATATATATATATATATATATAAATTACACATACTTGAACGTCCCCATACATTCCAAGCTTACATTTCACCCAATGGAAGGTTTCCATGAGGTAGTCACTTCTAATCAACATGCAGCAACAGTATACCTGCTGGTAGTTGTAGTTTTGCAACAGCTGGAGGCACACATTCATATATAGTACACATACTCAGATGTCCCTATACATTCCAAGGTAACAGTTCATCCGATGGAAGGATACCTTGAGGTACTACAGCCACTTCAGAACTCTCCAGCGCTTTGTTGCCATCCATTTTTGGGGGCTTTTTGATGTATGTTTGGGGTCATTATTCTGCTGGAAGACCCAAGATCTCGGACGCAAACCAATCTTTCTGACACTGGGCTGTACAGTACGACCCAAAATCTGTTCGTAATCCCCAGTTTAGTTACTCACTTCTAATCAACATTCAGGAACCATATACACGCTGGGAGTTGTGTTTTGCAACAGCTGGAGCCACCCTGGTTGGGAAACGCTGCTTAACCCGATAACGACCACGGACGAGTATAGACGTCCAGGTTGGCGGGCGTTCCCGCACCTGGACGTCTATACTCGTCCATTATTCTCGTGGGTGCTGCCCAGTGCACCCATGAGATCGCGGCAGGGACTCGGCTGTATCACACTGCCGGGACCCTGCTGCACTGCCAGGACCGAAGTAAACTTCGGTCCCGGCAGTTTTAACCCTTACAGCTCCCTCTGTCACTCCTGCAGCACCCCGCATCGCGATCGCGGGGTGCTGTGTGTGGCCGCGGCTGGCCGGGACCTGCCGCACTGCCGGGAGTGAAGTTCACTCCCGGCAGTTTAACCCTTACAGCCGCGGTCAGAAGTGACCGCGCGCTGTAAGGAGTTCTGACAGAGGGAGGGGGCTCCCTCTGTCTCCTCTGCAGCACCCCGCAGCGCGATCGCGGGGTGCTGCTGCATACCTGGGCAGCCTGGGGTCCTACAAAGACCCCCAGGTCTGCCCTGGGTATTGCCTGAAAGGACGTGCCAGAGGCACGTCCTAATATGCTGCCTGCTAGTGAAAACTGGCAGGCAGCATATAACTGCAATGCTTTGGAATACTAAGTATTCCAAAGCATTAAAAAGTGTAAAAAAATAAATAAATAAATAAAATAAAAGTGTAAAAATAAATAAAAATGTAATAAAAGTGTAAAATAAATAAATAAATAAAAAAAATAATAAAAAAAATAAATAAATAAAAATATATATTATATATATATATATATATATATATATATATATATATATATTAAAAATACATTTATTAAATGAATCTAATTTTAAAAAAAGCATAATGTGTAGGATTGCATTGGCGGACATCCGCAGCATGTAATATGCTGCGGATGTCCACCATGTGATCCTACACATTATGCAGCAGTCACGGTAATGAGCTCCCTGCTGCGGCTGGGTAGCTTTGTGTGTCCACTCATAGCGGCGGATTTCCCGCCGGCAGTCATGAGCGGACACACTGAGCTACCTAGCCGCAGCAGTGATGGATATATTCGCCATGAGCGGGTGCTTATTCCCACAACATGGCGGATATATCCATGAGGAGCCTTAACTGTCACAGACAGACGCGTTATACTGCCAGCCGACCAAGGACCAATCAGAGAGGTCCCTGGTCCAGCCAATAACTTGTAGGGGTGCGGTATATAAATGGGGTCACTTGTGGGGGTGGGGGTACTGTTCTGCCCTGAAAGCCAAATGGCGCTCCTCTCCTTCTGAGTCCTACCACGCGGCCAAGGAACCATACATGGCCAAAGCGGGGGTATTTCCGAACATGGGACAAGCAGCTAAATAAAATATAGGGTGCATTTCTTTCAATATCAGAAGTGATGTACAAAAACTATGCCCCCCAAATGATGCATTTGTGAAAAATTGCAAATTTCGAATTTTTAACACTGACTTTGTAATAATTCCTGCCAAAAAACTATGGTGTTAAAATACTCACTGTACCCCCTAGTGAATATCTTGAGGGGTCTAGTTTTTAAAATGGGGTCATTTGGAGGGGTGTTCCTATGTTCTACTACCTTTTAATTTCTGCAAACCTTGCATAGCACACAAAAAAAGATGTACTTTTCAAATTTTCAAAATTTTCAAAATTTCAAGTTAAATTGTTGGGCTTCTAACTAATTTAAAATGTTAATTAAAAATTAAAAAATGTGGTCAAAATAAAGTAGACATCTGAAAGTATAAGTTTCATAAACTATTTGGTCAGTATGTATAAATATATGCAACCTATTAGTGTTAAAATAGCAAAAAATCTTAATTTTTTGTAAAAATTTCATGATTTTTTGCATTGTAAAAAAAAACTACAAATGATATCGGCTTAATTTTACTATGTACATGAAGGACAACTTGTGACAAAAAAAATAATGTCAGAATTATCGTGATTGGCAAAACGTTACCAGAGTTATTCTCTAATAAAGACAGACATCCCCGATTTGAAAAAACAGGCCTGGTCTTTCAGGGGCGTACAGGTTTATTTGCATTGGTCCTTAAGGGGTTAAGCACCTTCTTCTCCTGAAATATTCTGCGCTGCTGTAGAAAGACGTGTGATCCAGTGCTGGTTCTAACCTTGCCCATTTTATGACAGTTCTATGACTTCGCACTGACACGCGCTAGGAAAGGCGGCCATGATAAATGGCGCATATTCATTTTTTTCCGGTATAAGAGGCGGACATCAACCTCGACATCGCCACCTATGACATCATTAGCTCAAGGACAATGGCCGCGGCCTGAGCCGTATTACTCCTCCAATGACCGAGCGCAACATATTTATCTAAATAACTGCATCCAAAAGTGCCGCTCTGTTATCTGAATGGAATTTGGTGAATGTGACCTTAACAATGTGACAACGATTCTTCCTTCTGGATGAGGAGGGACGGGGTAGAAATATGTTTCCAGCCACTGAGGACAATAAAGCAAACAGAGCAACAAACCCTTATACTTTACACACAGATGTAGCAGAGCCGAAATCATCAGCTGCAATAATACAGTTCCATGTTCTCACCTTTAGTTGCGCCAAAGTGTCCTGCACTGACAAGCTCAGCTCTGCTACATCTGTTGGAATGTAATGTATCATTTCTATCAGTGTTTAAACCGTTGTGACACAGACGTATCACACGGAACAATAGAAACAATGTATCCACCGCCACAGAGCATTGTGGGAATAACATCAGAGTACCTATCTCCCCCCCCCCCTCCACAGATAACAGGGCATGATGGGAGTTGTAGTTCTGCAACAGCTAGAGAGCAACAGGTTGGGTAGCACTAATTTAAATAGATCAGTGTTTCCCAATCAAGGTGCCTCCAGTCAGGCCTGGTACAAGGATTTATGCCACCCTGGGCGAAAGCTAATTTTGCCGCCCATTGGCTCCACTCTTTGACATGCCCCACCTTACTACTGGGGTGAGACACTGTAACAAACCTCCTCCTCATGTAATCTCCTTACTACTGGGGTGAGACACTGTAACAAACCTCCTCCTCATGTAATCTCCTTACTACTGGGGTGAGACACTGTAACAAATCTCCTCCTCATGTAATCTCCTTACTACTGGGGTGACACACTGTAACAAACCTCCTCCTCATGTAATCTCCTTACCACTGGGGTGACACACTGTAACAAATCTCCTCCTCATGTAATCTCCATACTACTGGGATGACACACTGTAACAAATCTCCTCCTCATGTAATCTCCTTACCACTGGGGTGACACACTGTAACAAATCTCCTCCTCATGTAATCTCCATACTACTGGGATGACACACTGTAACAAATCTCCTCCTCATGTAATCTCCTTACTACTGGGGTGACACACTGTAACAAACCTCCTCCTTGTGTAATCACCTTACTACTTGGGTGACAGGGTTTTGCTGGATGGGCGGGTGCTTCAGATGTTGGCTAACTTTGCCTATAGCTGTTGCAAAAACTACAACTCTCAGCATGCCCGGACAGCTGTTGGCAGTCCAGGCAAGCTGGGAGTTATAGTGTTGCAACAGCTGGAGGCACCCTGGTAGGGAAACACTGCTATAGATGAATAGTCTTGGATAGCACTGAAATTCCAGAGCAATGGACAAAGGCTATGAGGACATGATGGGAGTTGTAGTTTAGCAACAACTACAGAGCAACAGGTTGGGGGACACTGGTTTATGATACATAGGATGTAGACATTGCTATAGATGAATAGTCTATGATAGCACTGAAATAGCAGAGCAATGGACAAAGGTCATCAGGGCATGATGGGAGTTGTAGTTCTGCAACAAGTGGAAAGCTGCAGGCTGAGTAACATTGATTTAAAGGGGAAATTCAGGACATAAGTACTTATCCCCCTATCCACAGGATAAAGGATCCGTATCTGTTCGAGAGGGGTCAAACCGCTGGGAGCCCCGGGATATTGTGCCCGTTCCCCGGCACTCTCCATGACAGAGCGACCTCCGCACCGTACACCGATTACTGACAACCACCTCACGAAGCAATGGCCGACACACCCCCTCTTTGTATCTCTATGGGAGAGCCGGGGTGTCGGGCAGGAGATCGTGGGGGTCCGAGCGAGCGGACCCCCTGTGATCAGACACATACCGCCCGATCCTGTGGATAGGGGGTAGGCATTTATGTACCGGTGTTCCCCTTTGAGTTAGTTAGGATGTGGACGTTGCAATGAATGGATAATACATGATGCCGCTGCGTAACCCACAGCAGTGACCAGGCAGTGTTGTCGTGAGGACGGCAGAAGTGGAGGTCTTGTGGAGTTTCCATCTGTAACCTGAAGCCCTGACTCCTTCAATGTGTTTGTGAGATCTAAGTAAAGTTTTAATATTTAAAGAGTACATCTAATGATCTTGTTAAATGTTATATTCCTCCCACTGCCCCCATCATGATAAACCACCCCCTGCCTTTATTCCTATTATTTTTTAGTTTTCTACCTTGATATCGCTCTGTATTGTCTGCTCAGTCTCATTCAGATTCACAGACTGGGAACGGGCGTTCCCCAGCAGGTGTGACGTCATCTGAAGCCATACAGGGGAGAAGTTCCTCCCTCACTCTGCTACACACAGGCCAGAGCAGTTCAGTGTGAGGTGAGCTATGATTGGCTAAGGCTGAACACACACTCCTCAACACTCCAGACTGCATTTCCTGATTTTGGACTTCTGCCAGAGATGTGGGGGGATGTGCACTGGACAAGTAGGGAGACACCTAGTGGCAGCTTTTTTTTAAACACAAATAAAACCGAAAACTTCAATTTTTTTTTTAAACAAAGTACATTAGAAAGACTTTTTTATTTACCATAAAGAGTGCAATAGCAAAAATTATTTTTAATGACAGCGCCCATTTAATTTAGTTGATTGTTGCCAGAATCTGGCAGAAAAGTACAGCTCAGAAATTCGGCTCATGAAGTTAAAGGGGTACTCCTCTGCTCAGCACTTGGAAAAAAACTGTTCCGAACGCTGGAGCCGGCCCCCGGGAGATCGTTATGTCATAGCTCCGCCCCTCGTGATGTCACGCCCCACCCCCTCAATGCAAGTCTATGGGAGGGGGCGTGATGGTTGTCACTCCCCCTCCCATAGACTTGCATCGAGGGGGCGGAGTGTGACACCTTGAGGGGGCGGGGCTATGACGTCAAGAGCTCCCGGCGCCGGCTCCAGTGTTCGGAACAGTTTGTTCCGAACGCTGAGCAGTGGAGCACCCTTTTAAGATTGTGGTGAATGGAGTTTCTGCTGTCTCATTCGCACTGCTGGGGGTTGTAGTTTTGCAGCAGCTGGATACTCCCATTCTAAGCCAATTGTATAAGGATAAATTCCTCATGAATATTTCATGTCCTCCTGACTATGCTGACAATGTAGTCAGACAATCATCAGCTTCACTTCTCCTTCGTAACATTGTTGCTGCACTTGATACATGAAGAAGGATCTACGATTCCAGATGAAGACTAATCCTCTCCCTCCTTGTAAGGAGCCTCCTTGTTAATGGCTTACAAACAATATACCTAACCATGGTCACATGCTGAGAAAGCCTGAAGAGGTAGAGGCACATGATGATTAAATGGGCACTGTCAGAAATAAAAACTTTTTATATGTTGTACATCTTGGCAAAACAATAGTTTTCTAATCTACTTAAAGAAAAAATTTCACATTTTATTAAAGAAAACTGACTCCAAAAATCCCACCACTAGGGGTCCCCATACCTCCTGGGACACTGATGAGTCCCACAGCAGCCTGAGCGTGTCCAAGGGTCATGGACACGAGATGGCTGATTGACAAGGCTGCAGGAGGAACACAGCCTGCAGCAACAATGCTGTAACACAAACATGTGCCTCCAGCTGTTGCAAAACTACAACTCCAAAAATGCCTGGACAGTGAAAGGATGTCTGGGCATGCTGGGAGTTGTAGTTTTGCAAAAGCTATAGGCTCACAGCTGAAGGCAAGAAGAGTAAGTCTAAAAAATAGTAAAAAAAAAAAAGAGTAATCCAAACACTGTACCTCCAACTATTCCGAAACTACAAGTCCCAGGAGTGCCTGAGGATGACACACATGAATGACATAGGAAGATGTAAGTGATACACTAACCATATTGTCTTTAGTGGTAGAGGACAGTCAATCTCCAATAATCATTGTGTGTGTGTGTGTGTGTACAGCACAAAACCAGAGAGGAAAGGGTTACAGAGCAGGGCTGCCAGGCTCCTAGAGTAGTGAGTCAGCAGAGTGAGGGAGAGGGAGGAGTCCTCTCAGTGCAGGCAAGAGAAGGACACGCCTTTTCACTTTGAGAAAATTGAAAAGACATTGAGCAGCTGTAATATGCATTTTTTTAGTGAAATATGAGTGACATAAAAATTACATGTAGATGATCAGGAGTAGAGATGAGCGAACTTACAGTAAATTTGATTCGTCACTAACTTCTCAGCTCGGCAGTTGATGACTTATCCTGCATAAATGAGTTCAGCTTTCAGGTGCTCCGGTGGGCTGGAAAAGGTGGATACAGTCCTAGGAAAGAGTCTCCTAGGACTGTATACACCTTTTCCAGCCCACGGGAGCACCGGAAAGCTGAACTAATTTATCGCAGGAAAAGTCATCAACTGCCGAGCCGAGAAGTTCGTGACGAATCGAATTTACTGTAAGTTCGCTTATCTCTAATCAGGAGGAGGCATTGAGTAACATAGAACAGTTTTTTAGTGGGATTTGACAGGTACGATTTAAAGAAGCACAAAGGGATTTACTTTATTTTATTTGCTTATGTAGTGCAGCACAGGCTACTTTAAGGCCATGTTCATATGTCGGAATTTACGTGCCAGATGTTTCCGGCATGGAAATTCCATTGTCTGTGTCTGCACAAAGAATGAACATTTTCATTCTTGGTGCGGAGTACAAACGAAATGCATAACCATTTATGAGATGGCCCATCCTTGAGTGGTCTAAGCGGCGGCATGTTTATGGGGGCGCCCGCAGTTTGCGGAATGTCCGTGTGGAAATTCAGGAGGCTTCAGCCATACTTAATATACACAAAGTTACTGAAAGGAGAGAGAGAGAGGGTGGAGTCTTATCACTGCACCTGATCATCAAATTACCTGGCTAGACCCCCAACAGATGAGTCTCATAAGTGAGGTGGGGTCAGTTCATACTATGTGAAGTTTTGATGCTTTATTTAACTATTTAGTGTATTAATTCAATGTGTGTGTTTTAGGGAAATATTGCCATAAGCACAACTGAGCTGTTTTATGAAGATTTGAAGTATTCAGGCTGGGTTCACATGTTGCATGACATTTTTTTTTTCCATATTTTTAATGCTTTTTACCAGGTTTCTGCTGTGACTCTCCAAAACTGTTGTAAAAATTATGCATTTTTTATTGCAACTGGTGCAATTGTCAAGAAATAGAGGAAAAAAAACTGTGAAATGCAAAGTGTGAGCACCTCAGGGGAGGTGTCTAACTACTATATACCCGGATCCCATAGAGATAGTAGCAGTGTACAGATAGAGCTGGAGGGGAGGTGTCTAACTACTATATACCCTGATCCCATAGAGATAGCAGCAGTGTACAGATAGAGCTGGAGGGGAGGTGTCTAACTACTATATACCCTGATCTCATAGAGATAGCAGCAGTTACCGTTACACTTACCGTCTTTAATACAAAGTCACCAACAGGGACACTATTACTATATGGGACACTAAGTTGGCCAGAGTGAGACACTATTACTGTCTGGGGTAAAACTATCAACCAGGGAACTGTGTGAGGCTTTACTATTTCAGGCAGTTTTAGTACCCTTTATATTGCCTTAGACTTCAGTAGTGCCCCACATAGTGCCCCAGACAACAGTGATGTCCCATAGTATACCAGTGGGATACTATGGGACACCACTGTTGTCTGGGGCAGTATGTGGGGCACGACAGAGGTCTATGGCAATTTAAGAGGCACAACAACTGTCTGGGGCACTATGTGGGGCACTAGTGAAGTCTAAGGCAATATAAGGGGCACCACAAAGTTTTGGGACACTATGGGGCACCATTACTGTCTGGGGCACTATGTGGGGCTCTACTGAAGTCTAAGGCAATTTGAGAGGCACCCCAACTGTCTAGGACACAATGGGGCACCACTACTGTCTGGGGCACTATATGGGGGCAGTACTCCTGTCTGGTGCAGTATTTTTTGTACCATTATGGTCTAGGGCACTATGTGGGGCAGTACTACTGTCTGGAGCACTATATGGGGCACCACTACTCTTTTTAACACTATTTGAGACTGTGAAAAAGCAAACTGCAAGTATAAGTTTTCACTAGATTCATGGCAGTCTGGGACAAGAGGATGAAAACAGAAAAGTAAATGACTCCGATTAGAGGAGACGTCACCAGCATTTATAGAATATAACTGCACTGTAATTACTTATATGATCTACAGGGCTGGTATCTACCGTTATATGGTGGTAATATACCATATAGTCCAAGTACAGTATAGTGATATATATATATATAGATTAATGTTACAGTATTATATAGAGGCATACTATCGTACATGAATTTGTTTTTACGATGGACAACTTGTTTGGGGGCCTATGCCTTTGGGCGTTTGGTCCTGATCTTTTATGACCTTATCAATGCCCCTGCTAAATAGGCTGCTATACTGTATTCCACCTGAGGGAGCAGGTAAGTTTCCAAGGAACCTTCCTCCCCAATAACTGGCAACCACCTCCTCTGTTCAGCCAGCTGTAGTAGGTAGGACCCATGAGAATTGAGGAAGAAAATCTTTAGAATGAATATTATCCCCCCCCCCCCCCCCAATAAAATGTTATTCCCCTCTCTATATTAATGCAATATACAAAACTATCTCAATTCCTAATCTGATCCATTCACTACTGCACTAGACCTCTCATAGCCCCTGGGATCAGCTACATCATCGAGGCGTTAATTAATGAATTTATGGGACAATTTCTTGCAGTCTGGAGATTCCTCCACATTTCGTACTGAGGAGCGAAATCTCCGCACATCTGGGAGTCGGGTTTTTCTTTCACCAAACACGAAGTAAAAAAAATAAAAAATCTTCACAAATAAATCATTATAATATAAGAAATAACAAGTGACAACATGCATATTTTATCATGTAATATCTCAGCTCCCTCCGAAATGTAATTATATCCCCGCTCACAGCGCCCATTCATTTGTGAGCGCCGAGAAATGAATTGCCAAATGTCAGGGCTGCGAGTAATACAAAACAGAAGAGAGAGCGCGGGATCCGGGGAGCGCTGCCTACGCCGTACGCGACCCTAATGACAATCCGCTATTGTCTCCGCACACGTGTAGGACAGTCAGAGTGAGGACGGCGTCTCCAGCTGTCAATCCGCACACAGCTGCTCCACCTGCTGCACAACGCGCACACAGCAGGACCGGGGACCGCGCCGTAAATTACAACAGGAGATTAGGACTTTATTCCCCACGTCAAATATGAAATCTGGATGCGAAGAATTAAAATTGTAATTTATGACCAGAAGTGGAATGTGACAGATGAGAAATATGGGAGAGAACGCGAGGGGGAGATTTATCACCAGTGTCAGCAACATCATCATCTTACGTGAATGTTGAGAAAGTGGCGCCAAATTTCTTAAGATTTAACATATGGTGGATAAAATAGATGCAACCAGACAGGCAAGGGTAAAATTACAGGGGTATTTCTGTATCAGAGAATAGATTTTAAATTAAACTATTTCCCAAGAGATATCACTAATATAGTGTAATCTAAATTGTACTGGCTTTAGTATGTTTTTGCTTGATTCACTCCTGACAGGAAGTTGTATAGTCCTTTCATTGTCAGTGTGGTGTTGTACCCGCAGCTCCAAGGCTCCTTTCTTCCTCCAGACAGGAAGTTGAGTTGTCCTCTTGTTGCCAGTGTGGTGTTGTCTCAGCAGCTCCATGGCTCCTCCCTCTCCCCTGACAGGAAATGTTGTAGTCTTCTAATTGTCAGTGTAGTGTTGTTTCGGCAAGTCCCCACCTTCTCCCTTTTTCTTGACAGGATGTTGTGTAGTCCTCTCATTGTCAGTGTGGTGTTGTCCCAGAAGCTCCCCAGCTTCTCCCTCTCTCCTGAGAGGAAGTAGTGTAGTCTTCTAATTGTCAGTTTGGTGTTGTCTCAGCAGCTCCATGGCTCCTCCCTCTCCCCTGACAGGAAATTGTGTAGTTCTCTCTTATTACTGTTGTATGGGGTCAGCAGGATCCTCCGTTCTTAGAAAACACATCATCCTCTGCTGTTTTAGGAGGCGTGGCTAGATCTTGTCTCTGAGCTCTAACCCTGCCCCCTAAGTGATGTCATCACCTCTAACAAGCCCCTACAGACACATAACCCTCTCCCTGTCATATACACATATATCTTTATTGGGACATTTTGGAAAGAATGAGGTAGAGAAGCAGACAAGGAATGTATACAGCATGTGCTGCAGACTTATCCTTACTGCATAGCAATATTTTGCTGTGAAATTTGATGTTCTGCAACAACTCTGGGTAGGAAATTGGCAGGAGTATTTTGGTAAGGGAGTGAGCAGTGTTGGAGGACCGGAATAAAAAGCTGAGGGAAACCATTGCATTCTGGGAACTGTACTTGGATACAATTCCCACCAAGGACAACATATGTAAGTAGTTTGTATGTACACTCCAAAGACATACTAATAGGCGAATTTGGATTGTGAGCCCCAATGGGGACAGTGACTAATTTGAGTGATGAAAAAAAAGTTCTGTACAACGCTGCAGAATATGTTGGCGCTACAAAAGAGCCACTTAGCAAGATGCGGCTCCTTCCCCAGTATAGTAGACTCATACACTACAGATGATTGTAATCTCTCCTTTACCATACATCACCCGGCCCTTGGCTCCCGGCGCACCTTAATCCTCGCATTCACCCGTCAATGTGGCGAGGTTCCCTCCGTCTCTAAACATTAATTGTGTTTTTGTTAATTTACGAACGCAATTAACTGTTAATTAAAACGCCATTGTGTGGGGAGACTCTGCCATATCCAACGTTGGGTCCTGGTGAATGGGGCATTAAATATTCGGCGCTGTCTGTGTTCACCGGAAATAAAACATAAGAATTGTCGAGTGTTGTTAGATAAAGGATTTTCACAGCCCATTAACCGCAGTCATTTCAGGTATATTTATTCAAGGGCATTGTCCGTGGCTAATATATTCTATCGCGGGTAGATTACGGCTAAACTAGTCACCGGCGATATTTATGGAAAATGGCCTTGCGGTAGGGATGTAGCAGAGCCGAGATGGACGTTTTGGCGCAAGATATGAGGACATCGCTCATGTGAGACTGTGGCCCTCCAGATGGTGAAAAACTACAACTCACAGCATGCTGGAAGGCGTAGTTTTGCAACAGCTGGAGGCACCCTGGTTAGGAAACACTGATACACATACATATACTCTGACGTCCACATACATTCCAAGGTTACATTTCACCCAATGGAAGGATACCATTAGGGTGTTGCTTCTAATAAATATGCAGCAACCTTATACAGGAGATATCTGGAACTGATTGGGATATGAGGACGAGATATGAGGACAGGATACGAGGACTAGATGTGAGGTCGGGATATGAGGACAGGATATGAGGACAAGATATGAGGACAAGATATGAGGACAAGATATGAGGACTACATATGAGGTCAGGATATGAGGACGGGATACGAGAACTAGATGTGAGGTCGGGATATGAGGACAGGATACGAGGACTACATATGAGGTCAGGATATGAGGACGGGATACGAGGACAAGATGTGAGGTCAGGATAGAGGATAACATATGAGGTCAGGATATGAGAATTGGATACGAGGACTACATATTAGGTCAGGATATGAGGACGGAATATGAGGACAGGATATAAGGAGGGGATACGAGGACTACATATGAGGTCAGGATATGAAGACAGGAAACGAGGACTAGATGTGAGGTCGGGATATGAGGACAGAATACGAGGACTACATATGAGGTCAGGATATGAGGACAGGATATGAGGACGGGATATGAGGATAAGATATGAGGTCGGGTAGGAAGTCGAGATATGAGGATAGGATATGATGCTGAAATACAAGAACATGATATGAGTATGGGATATGAGATCAGGATATGAAGACAGGATATGAAGTCAAGATATGAGGACGGGATATGAGGTCAAGGGATGAAGTCGGGATTGAGGATGGGTTATGATACTGGGATGTGAGGTCGAGGGATGAAGTCAGGATATGAGGACGGGATACGAGGACAAGATGTGAGGTCAGGATAGAGGACAGGTTGCGAGGACTACATATGAGGTCAGGATATGAGGACGGGATACGAGGACTATATATGAGGTCAGGATGTGAGGTCAGGATAGAGGACAGGATACGAGGACTACATATGAGGTCAGGATATGAGGACGGGATACGAGAACTACATATGAGGTCAGGATATGTGGATGGGATACAAGGACTACATATGAGGACAGAATATGAGGACGGGATATGAGGACGGGATACGAGGACTACATGAGGTCAGGATATGAGGACAGGATACGAGGACTAGATGGGAGGTCGGAATATGAGGACAGGATACGAGGACTACATATGAGGTCAGGATATGAGGACAGGATATGAGGACGGGATACAAGGATGAGATATGAGGTCGTGTAGGGAGTCGAGATATGAGGATGGGATATGATGCTGAAATACAAGAACGAGATATGAGTATGGGATATGAGGTCAGGATATGAAGACAGGATATGAAGTCAAGATATGAGGACGGGATATGAGGTCAAGGGATGAAGTCGGGATTGAGGATGGGATATGAGGTCGAGATATGAGGTAGGTATATGAGGTCAGGATATTAGGACAGGATATGATGACGAGATAAGAGGACAAGATATGAGGGCAGGATATGATGACGAGATAAGAGGACAAGATATGAGGGCAGGATGTGAGGTCGGGATAGGAAGTCGACATATGAGGATGGGATATGATGCCAGGATATGAGAGCGAGATGTGAGGACAGGATATGAGTCGGGATATAAGGTCAGGATACTAGGACAAGATATGACGACGGGATAAAAGGACAAGATATCAGATTGGAATATGCGGACAGGATATATGTGTTTTTGCAGTTATTTTGGTGCAATGTATGATAATATCGCTCTCGTGGAACTCGAGGCCAAGCTGATGCAGTGATCATGGTGTTATGTAGCGTTGTTTACACTGTGGCCCTCAAAATGTTGCAAAACCATCGGCTGTCCGGGCATGCTGGAAGTTGTGGTTTTGCAACATCTGGAGGGACACAGTTTGGAGTCCACTGGCTTAGGAACATATAAGGCTCATGTCCTGTCCCTCCTCTGCCTTGAAGATGCTTCAACACCAAAGTGGACATGACAGCCCACCTTCACCCTAGTACCAGACAGAATAACACTTTCATGTAGTACTAGATGTAAGTGACTTGTAAGACCATTTAGTATCTATATAGTTTGGCCAGTCCTGAAACAAAGTAAACCGAGACATAGGTGGGACATTTCACCTCCACTTATACGTCGGACACATAATTCAATATACCGTGTGGTCGGCAATGCTTCCAGGCAGATCTATGGCTCCAACAAAGCCACATTGTCTAAGACTGTAGTCTGAACACAGCAGAGGTGCAAGCTGCTGCTATATCCGATAATATCTGCACTGACTGCAGCTCGGATTTTTCTGACTGGCTTCTGTGTTTTAGCACAAGCCCATCAAAAACCCACCAGGATAACAGGGCTTGGAGGGAAAGAATCATGGGTAAACACAAGAAAGGGTTAATAATTATTTTAAAGGGTTACTCCACTCCCCAGTGTCTGGAACTCAATGTTCTGAATGCTGGGCGTGGGCTTCTGTGTTCACACCCGCCCCCTCGTGACGTCACGCCCCGCTCCATGACATCATGTCCCGTCCCCTCAATGCAAGTCTATGGGAGGGGGCGTGACTTTCATTGAGGGGGCGGGGTGTGATGTCACAGGGGGGGCGTGACATCACAAGGGGGCGGGTGTGAACACAGAAGCCCACACCCAGCGTTCGGAACATTTAGTTCCGGACGCTGGGGAGCGGAGTAACCCTTTAAAGCCCCCACCTAGTGCCCTTGCTCCTCCTTATTTACCTTCGCAGCTCTCTTGCAGGTTTGTATGTGCGGTAATGTTGTCTGTCATCTGCTAGTGAAGAGTATTACATGTGAGATAGTCATCTTTTAAAGGGGTACTCCGGTGGAATTTTTTTTTAATATCACCTTGCTCCAGAAAGTTGAACAGATTTGTAAATTACTTTTATTTAAAAAAAATCTTAATACTTCCAGTACTTATCAGCTGCTGTATTCTCCAGAGGAAGTTGTGTAGTTCTTTCCAGTCTGACCACAGTGCTCTCTGCTGACACCTCTGTCCATGTCAGGAACTGTCCAGAGTAGGGGCAAATCCCCATAGCAAACCTCTCCTGCTCTGGACAGTTCCTGACATGGACAGAGGCGGCAGCAAAGGGCACTGTGGTCAGATTGGAAAGAACAACTCAACTTCCTCTGGAGCATACAGCAGCTGACAAGTACTGGAAGGATTCATATTTTTTATTATAAGTAATAGGGGATAATATGTCTAGGGGCAGAGTACCCCTTTAAAGGGATATTCTGGATCCACAGGATAGGTTTCTGATTGCTGGAAGTCTGACTGCAGGGACCTGCAATCTCTGGAACGCAGCATGTCTCTTAAGCGCTCCAGGCTCCACCTTCCGAGACAACCCAGTCTATGAAGTGACAGCCTGGAACGATATCCCAACCCAGCCAATGATTGGCGGACCATGGCGTCACTCCCGTGACTGGTGCATTTTGGAAGGTGGGGGCTGAAGTAGTAAGAGATTGGTCTTGTTCTGTGTCTGACCTTCATGATCCTCTAGTCTGTGGATAGTGGACAGGCGTTGCATAACCAGGTTACCCCTTTAAAAAACAAAAGACCCCTGCAGTCTCCACTGGCCCCATGGGTTGCTTCTATGGTGTCAATACTAACTAACACAAGCTAGTGGGCACTGCTGTGGAGAAAGACCAATTATGTCAGCATGTACTGTGGAGGCTAGCATTCTGTCACTATAGCAACACGGAGTACTGATTCCTGTGGGTCCGGAGGTGCTGGGGGAACCAAGAAACCAGAAGTCACTCAATAGCATACATAGAAAGACAAAAAGGTGCCCGCACTCACCGCAAGGAAACAGCAGACCAACTTCTATGGCATCTCGGACAGATCCGTCTTCAGGCTGACAGCAGGGCGATCAGAGTGGAGGCGACTGCCGGCAAAGTTTCGCGCAGATCGCACTTCTTCCGGCCTCGTACGAGGCCGGAAGAAGCGCGATCTGCGCGGAACTTTCCCTCTCGGACAGATCCGACTTCAGGCTGACAGCAGGGCAATCAGAGTGGAGGCGACTGCCGGCAAAGTTTCGTGCAGATCTGCGCGAAACTTTGCCGGCAGTCGCCTCCACTCTGATCGCCCTGCTGTCAGCCTGAAGTCGGATCTGTCCGAGATGCCATAAAAGTCGGTCTGCTGTTTCCTCGCTGTGAGTGCGGGTACCTTTTTGTCTTTCTATGTATGCTTCTATGGTGTGTACTCTCTTGCTCTTGATCCAGGAGACCTGCTATACAGTATAATGTACCTACTGATCCAAGGTCTTAAACTTGTTAACCTACTAGACACAGTATCACCTTGGCTTGACCTTGGCGTTAGTCGCTGAGACTCCGAGCGGAACTGGGCAATCACCTTTCACTTGTCATCTCGGTTATAAAACAGGTTGAAGACTATTTTTCGAAGAAAAGTAATATTGTTCTACCCCTCACTGTCTCCATAGTTTCAACCATACAGATAATAACAACTTATTTCTGCCGGCAACCTCCTGTTGAGCGAGCAGCACCTGCAACCATGACATGTCAACGCTGACAATGGCTTTGGCTTTTTTCTTCTTCTCTTTAGCTCTGCATGAGGTTCTTAGTGAAATATTCTCAGTTGCGATCCTCCATGTACTGTGTTAGAAGGCTGATAGAGGAGATTTCTGACACACTGTATCTCAGATGACAGCCCTTTATCCTTTGACCGGCTGATGAGAATACAAAGAACCTCTTGTAAGACTCCCAGTTAATGAGCCGGTGCTCCCGTGTTAGGTGTCTAGTTGTTGATTGAACGCCGGTCTCTTGGCGAAACAGGTCTTCATGATGGGACCCTCTGTCCTATCGGAGCTATAAAATGTAATAAGTGCAACATGGAGTGTCACAATTCGTGTCACATTGTCGAGTCGACATGATTATTTTGACTTTCCATGCAAGGAAAACTCTCATCCAGTTGTTGGTAAAACATACAATACTGATGGCTGTTTGGAAGGGCAATGGTACCAGACCATATGGCTGCTATGTGGCCCTTATAAAGTGGAGGCTCAGTCCTGGTGGTCCCTTTGTAAAGCTGCATTCACACCACGTTTTGTACGTACGGGTGCCGGATCCGGCAGGGGGAGGGGCAAACCGGGCACTCCCGTACCACAGCCGAATCAGCCTGTGACTCCATTTACTTTAATGAGCCGACCGGAGTCAAACAATGACTCCGGTCGGCTCAGTTTTGACCCGTATGCGGTTTTGGACCGGACCTAAAACCGTAGTATACTACGGTTTTAGGTCCGGTCACAAAACCGCATACAGGTCATAACTAAGCCGACCGGAGTCACTGTTTGACTCCGGCCGGCTCATTAACCTCTTCAGGACACAGGGCGTATGGATACGCCCTGCATTCCGAGTCCTTAAGGACCGAGGGCGTATCCATACGCCCGTGGGAAATCTGGTCCCCACCGCTAGCCGGTTTGGGACGGGAGCCGGATGCCTGCTGAAATCATTCAGCAGGCACCCTGGCACATCGCCCAGGGGGGTCCTGAGACCCCCCCCATGTCGGCGATCGGAGAAAATCGAATGTCAATTCAGACATGCGATTTTCTCCAATTCTGGGCTGATCGGGTCTCTGGTGACCCGATCACCCAGAAAATAGGGCTGATCGGAGATGAAATCAACAGCCCCGATCAGCCTAAAGGATAGGAGTGAGGTCGCAAAGCTGCGATCTCCTCCTATCCCCTGCCATTACTCAGAACGGAGTTCTGACCAATGGCAGCGCAAGACAGGGGGTTGCCATGGCAACCCCCCCGTTCTGCCCGCCCCTGGATGTCGAGGGGCTCTGGGAAAAAGATGGAGGCCGTACCTGCAGGAGAAGATGCCTGGGGACCTGGGATCTTCGCTGGAGACTGCTGGATCCTGATAGGGAATCGACAGTGGGGGGGGGGGGGGGAATTGAAAGTGAAAGTAAATTGAACTTTACTGTGGCAACCACTAGGGGGGCCAAACTGCAACTGGGCATGCTGGGAGTTGTGTAACATCTGTCCCTTCAGATTTAGCAATTTTCATGACATTTTTAAAAATTGTTGCTCTACTTTGAAGCCCTCTAAGTTTTTTCAAAAAGCAAAAGTATGTCCATTTTATGATGCCAACGTAAAGTGGACATATTGTATTTGTGAAGAAAAATAAAATGTATTTGGAATATCCATTTTCCTTACAATTAGAGAGCTTCAAAGTTAGAAAAATGCTAAATTTTCAGAATTTTCATGAAATTCTGGGATTTTTCACCAAAAAAGGATGCAATTAACGCCTAAAATTTACCACCAAAATAAAGTAGAATATGTCACGAAAAAACAATCTCAGAATCAGAATATTCGGTAAAAGCGTTTTCGCGTTATTAATTCGTAAAGTAACGGTGGTCATAATTGCGAAAAAGGGCTCAGTCCTTAAGGTGAAAAAGGGCTGCATCCTTAAGGGGTTAAAGTAAATGGAGTTCAGCGCTGGTCTGGCTGGGGTACGGGAGCGCCCGGTTTGCCCCTCCCGCCGCCAGATCCGACACCCATATGTACAAAACGTGGTGTGAATGCAGCCTTACTGGGGAGTGGGAACCTGTGTAGTGACTCCATAGGAGATGCATAAGTAAATCAAAGATAGGGAATTGGTTCAATGGAGGATTAAAGGAGTACTCCCGTGGAAAACTTTTTTTTTTAAATCAACTGGTGCCAGAAAGTTAAACAGATTTGTAAATCACTTCTATTAAAAAATCTTAATCCTTCCAGTACTTTTTAGGGGCTGTATACTAAAGAGAAATCCAAAAAAGAAATGCATTTCCTCTGATGTCATCATCACAGTGCTCTCTGCTGACCTCTGCTGACCTCTGCTGTCCATTTTAGGATCTGTCCAGAGCAGGAGAAAATCCCCTTAGCAAACATATGCTGCTCTGGACAGTTCCTAAAATTGACAGCAGAGGTCAGCAGAGAGCACTGTGGTCATGACATCAGAGGAAATGCATTTCTTTTTTGGATTTCTCTTTAGTATACAGCCCCTAAAAAGTACTGGAAGGATAAAGATTTTTTATTAGAAGTGATTTACAAATCTGTTTAACTTTCTGGCACCAGTTGATTTAAAAAAATAAAAAAAAAGTTTTCCACGGGAGTACCCCTTTAAGACTTGTTTTGGAGGAAGTCTTAGACTGAACATCATGTTGGATCTGATTCTAATCCTCACAGATTATCAAATGTCCCTCTTCACTTCTACTTTCTTCATTACACAGACTTTGCTGGAAATGTTACACTGGATCATATTGATTAACAAATACATCGGTTGCTGCCTGTCATGGTCATGGACATCATGTACAACACACGTCTATTGTCATTCCATTTGTAGAACATTGAAGTTAATGGAATAACGATTACAATGGCTGGAACCGTGACTGTCAAGGACGACCAGTTTTTGCTCCATCATTCTACCTATGGATTTCTATGTTAAAATGATGCATGGAAAAGCTGAAGTTGTCTGAAGAACTTCAATGGTGGAGAACTATGGTTTTTCCATCCATTAGGCGAATGCGGTAAAGGATGGAAATGCTGATGCAATTGTAAATTGACACTATTGAACAGGAGCTATCTCCAGCATAGCCAATCTATTCATGGTGGTTGAACAACCAGGTAGTAGATAAAAGCCTGAGGGGGTCTTAAAGGGAACGTGCGATCATTATAACGATCTAGTGTTTAAATAGTTACTGTTCTTAGAAACAACTTTTTTTCATTTAATACTTCCTTAAAAATGAAGAATTTTCCTAATATAATTTATTCATTATTTATTTATACTTTTTAATTGCTTAAGATTTTATATATTTCTTTATTTTTAAAGATGGCCACTAGGGGTCTCTGTCTCTAGTTTGCAAACGAACTCTGGTAACCAAGACTTTTTGGTCCTAACAACAAGATATTTGAACCAGGGGTGTGGTTATAACCCGACTGTTCCTCAGTGTAGCGTATAATCCAGCTTAAAGGGGTAACGGTGAAAAACTTTTTTTTTTTTATCAACTGGTGCCAGAAAGTTAAACAGATTTGTAAATTACTTCTATTAAAAATCTTAATCCTTCCTGTACTTATTAGCTGCTGAATACTACAGCGGAAATTCATTTCCTTTTGGAACACAGAGCTTTCTGCTGACATCATGACCACAGTGCTCTCTGCTGACATCTCTGTCCATTTTAGGAACTGTCCAGAACAGCACATGTTTGCTATGGGGATTTCCTTTTACTCTCGACAGTTCCTAGAATGGACAGAGATGTCAGCAGAGAGCACTGTGCTCATGATGTCAGCAGAGAGCTCTGTGTTTCAAACAAAAAAGAATTTCCACTGTAGTATTCAGCAGCTAATAAGTACAGGAAAGATTAAGATTTTTTAATAGAAGTAATTTACAAATCTGTTTATCGTTCTGGCACCAGTTGATTAAAAAAAAAAAAAAAAAAAAAGTTTTTCACTGGAGCACCCCTTTAACCCCTTTGAGATCCAGACAGTTTGCAGTATCTTCAGAAGAGGAGCTTTTACATGCACACTGACAAGCAATACAAGGTGCTAAATTATTATCTATATGCAAAATTATTTGGTCATTTAATGAACTTATTTATTTTATATTTGTACTATATAGGTTCTACATGGCTGCCTTAGGGTTATAAAAAGCATGAACTTTGGGCACAAAGTGTTGTAAATGTAAACATGTATATTTTTTGCCATAAAATAGAGGTTTTTCTTGTGTGCTTTTAACATTAGGTTTACATGAATTAGAGTTATATGGAGCATACACTTTAGGCACAAAGCTTTGAAAATGTAAAAATGTTTGTACAGACCTCATGACAATGGTATTGATTCTGAAGAAATGTCCTTAGTCTCCAAGAAAAGTGCAAAAAGAGTAAGCACAGTAAGACATAGATTAAAAATGTATTTTGCATGTAAAACATGCATATTACTATGCATACAGGTCTTAAGGCACATTACTACACTGACTTATTTATGACAGTAACGCTTTAAAACAGGTCTATATTTTAAACATATTTTAATTATATATATTTAAGAATTTTTGGTGATGTTTTTTCAAATTTTCCATTTCACTCAGATTTTTAGGATTTTTTTTATATTATAAAAAACAATCTGAAATCTTGCCATTTCCTTTCTGACCACTAGGCCTAAAAACTAAGCTGAGACTTCCTGCTCTGTACAGATCGCTTGGCAGCAGTCTGTGATCACAGAGGGACACACAATTTCACCCAATTGAAGGAAACCTAAAGGTTTAGGAACCTTTAGATAACCTTATACAAGAAACATCTGAAACTGATTAGGATATGAGGCCAGGATATGAGGACAGAATATAAGGGCAGGATAAAGGGCAGGATATGAGGACGGGATATGAGAACAGAATATAAGAATAAGATATGAGGAAGATATGAGGTCAGGATATGAGGACAGAATATAAGGACCGGATAAAGGGCAGGATATGAGGATGGGAAATAAGAACAGAATATAAGAATAGGATATGAGGAAGATATGAGGACGGGACATGAGGACAGAATATAAGAATAAGATATGAGGTCGGGATATGAGGACGGGATATGAGGTCGGGACATGAGTTCGGACCATGATGTTGAGATATGAGGATGGGATAAGAAGTTGGGATATGAGGTTGGGACATGAGGATGGGTTCTAAGGACAGGATATAAGGTTGGGATATGAGGATGGGATATGAGGTTGGAATATGAGGACAGAATATAAGGACAGGATAAAGGGCAGGATATGAGGATGGGATATAAGAACAGAATATAAGAATAGGATATGAGGAAGATATGAGGTCGTGATATGAGGATGGGATATGAGGTCGGGACATGAGGTCGGAGCATGATGTTGAGATATGAGGATGGGATAAGAAGTTGGGATATGAGGTTGGGACATAAGGATGGGATATGAGGACGGGATATAAGGTTGGTATATGAGGATGGGATATGAGGTCGGGACATGAGGTCGTAGCATGATGTCGAGATATGAGGATGGGACAAGAAGTTGGGATATGAGGTTGGGACATGAGGATGGGATATGAGGACAGGATATAAGGTTGGTACTGTATATGAGGATGGGATATGAGGATGGGATTAAGGGCAGAGTGACTGGCCAGTCCATTTGGATGTGGTCCGAGGTCCGGCTGGGCAAAGGGCCTGCCACTGCTACTCTGAAGACTTTAAACACTCCACCAGTTGAATGTCCCGGCATCTCACAGTACATGACATCACATTTCTGGCTGATGATGTCACTGTTCCCAACCTGGGATTCTCAGCCTACAATTGAGCGTATGCCCCCAGTGCAGGAGTCTGGTTTTAGAAACATCAGAAATGTATCACAAAACAAGCGCAACATAAAAGTATCAAAACTTTCCGGAGAGTACTATGAAGTCTGGGAAGTTGTTAAACATTAATGTTCCTGTGATTGTCTCGATGTGATTTCCCTGAAATGTTTCCTTGTGAAGCAAAAAAAAAAAAAAAAGCTACTTTTTGTCTACAAAAACCCATCTGTACAAAACCCATCAAAGCCACTCAAGACCCAGTGAAGAAACAACAAGCCGTAAATGTCAGGAGTAAATGTGCTCGACGCATGAAAAGCGCAGTGTTTTCTATTCTGTTTTTTTCTCCCCTATCAGATAGATTTTCTTTCTTGTCAAATCCTCTCCCAGCGTGTGTCCTGCTGTTTATCTTTCTTCGTCTATCTCTTCGGCATCTTTGTTCCTTACACATACCAGATTTGAACAAAAATATCTTTGAAAAATAAATGATACATTTTACATTGACAGTCACTGAAACACAAAAGAGATGCAGCTCCCAGAATTCCCCGCTCTTGGAGTGAGCGCAAGAGAACGACAGGCGACACAATAACGGGAGGCAAACAATGGGGCCATGCGGGGACGTGGCGAAAAGCGATATCTCATATGATGGTTGACAAAACTAATGGATAAGTATCTCTAAAAGGGAATTCTCTTTACTTTGAGTAGAAAGCGTCCTATAGACACCTTTGGGATCAAGTACATCGAGGAGAGTAATGGTTCCATATTGGCATGTAGGTTGTGATGCAAAAGTCCTAAACAGAGAGGAGTCCACCCTATAGTCATTCTCACAGGCAGAATGGAGACCCCCCCCCATTAGCATTGCACCACTGGGGGATCGAAAATGTGATGACAAGTTTTCTTTAAAAGAGTAACCACAGAATATTCCATATAGTACAATATATTCACTCCAAACTACAATAGGTAACAGCTCACCCCTTCCTGTAGCTGCACGCTTTTGCACGGAGCCTGCCGGTATTGTCGCCGGTCAACATCATATCCTGATGTTGACCGGCTATATATTGTTGACCGGCTATATATTGTACTATATAGCAAAAGGAAAAGTCCAGCACTGCAACATGCAGTCCAAATGCCTTTGCTTTATTGAACCTGTTCATACTGGGTACAAACAGGAGATAACAACTCTTCTGACGCGTTTCGCGCTGTTGCGCGAAACGCATCAGAAGAGTTGTTATCTCCTGTTTGTATCCTGTATGAACAGGTTTAATAAAGCAAAGGCATTTGGATTGCATGTTGCAGTGCTGGACTTTTCCTTTTGCTATATAGTACAATAGAGTACACATACTCGGATGTCCTCATACATTTGAAGGTTACATTTCACCCAATGGAAGGATACATTTAGGGAGTCACTTCTAATAAACTTGTAGCAACCATTTACAGGAGACATCTGGAACCGACTGAGGTGTTAGGGCAGGATATGATGACAGGATATGAGGACAGGATATGATGTCAGGATATGTGGACAGGATATGATGTCAGGATATGAGGTAGAGATATGAGGTCAGTATATGAGGACAAACTATGAGGATGTTATATGAGGACAGGAAATGAGGATGGGATGTGAGGACAGGATATGAGGACAGAATATGTGGACAGGATATGATGTCAGGATATGAGGAAGGGATATGAGGACAGGATATGAGGAAGAGATATGAGGACAGGATATGAGGAAGAGATATGAGGTCGGTATATGAGGACAAAATATGAGGATGTAATATGAGGACAGGATATGAGGATGGGATATGAGGACAGGATATGAGGACAGAATATGTGGACACGATATGATGTCAGGATATGTGGACAGGATATGATGTCAGGATATGAGGAAGGGATATGAGGACAGGATATGAGGAAGAGATATGAGGTTGGTATATGAGGACAAAATATGAGGATGTAATATGAGGACAGGAAATGAGGACAGGAAATGAGGATGGGATATGAGGACAGAATATGAGGTCGGGATATGTGGACAGGATATGATGTCAGGATATGTGGACAGGATATGATGTCAGGATATGAGGAAGGGATATGAGGACAGGATAAGAGGAAGAGATATGAGGTCGGTATATGAGGACAAAATATGAGGATGTAATATGAGGACAGGATATGAGGACAGGAAATGAGGACAGGAAATGAGGACAGGAAATGAGGATGGGATATGAGGACGGGATATGAGGACAATTGTAAAGTTATTCTGCATACATTAATCTATAATATATCAAAAGTTTTTTTTGATGAGAGGTACCCTTTGAGGGACCATTGTATGCTAAACTGTCCAGTCTTGGTAAAATTCAGCACCATGGTCAGCACCACATGTGCCAGGATAATGGCTGGATGTGTTATTACTTTAGGTTCCTTCAATCTGTCTAGAAAGAGTAAAGTCCGCATTTCCTGTGACTTCATCCGATTTTCCAAGGGGGGTACAACAAATACAGTTTAACCCCTTAAAGCAAAATTGACAAGCTGTTCATCGGCACTAAAAATAATAAACTGGGTTATAGTGCGGGTGAACAGCATTAAAATGACATTTGACTTATGTGAACTGAAGATTTGGCAGAGTTATACGTCTTCATATTTCTAGGTTTATTGCGCAGCTCTGTGCAATGGAGGCGGGGAGCCAGTGCCCACACTCCCCTGCTTCCTCAATATCCCCTGCTCTGCCCGCCCATGTAATGAATGTGCAAAAGTATTAACTCTCACAACGCTAGGATGTGAGGCACTTCCTGGTTTGTGCAAGAAGCTGAGAGTTGCAGAAAACGACACATACCAACAACCCCTGCACTTGTTTCCTGTGTGAGCTCCAAGCAGGGCTGAGCAGATCACATGATTAGAGAAGCAGTGAATATAGATAAGGTGTGTGCGCGTTAGACAATTACACACTGAAGCATTCTCGTCTCTCTGAGAGCTGAGGAGAAGGGAGTGTGACATTGCCAAGTGACATGTGGTCTACTGTAGATGACAGTCATCATGTGTGATAAGAACTACTGGACCATCTGCCTGGAGGGAAAGTTGAGAGAAACAGGTTATGTGCTGGAGTTCTTTTTTAAGTCTGCTGGTGTTATGAAGTCTGGTAATCCAACAAAAAAGAAACATGTTTTTTCTGCTGTATAGGGTCACCAATTCCCCTTATAAACTCAATTAATGCTTGTGACCACTTCAGCCCCACTACTGGAATTGCCCCTCAAATGCTGCTGGATTTCTATAAACTTTTGCAGCCCAGTTTGTGGGCCTGATTAACCAAATCTGATACTTTATATGACTGCTAGAAGAATAAAGGGTAATGGCATGGAACAGAATAGTGAGTATACAGCTCTGGAGTATAATACAGGATATAACTCAGGATCAGTACAGGATAAGTAATGTAATGTATGTACACAGTGACCTCACCAGCAGAATAGTGAGTACAGCTCTGGAGTATAATACAGGATATAACTCAGGATCAGTACAGGATAAGTAATGTAATGTATGTACACAGTGACCTCACCAGCAGAATACTGAACTACAGCTCTGGAGAATAATACAGGATATAATTCAGGATCAGTACAGAATAAGTAAAGTAATGTATGTACACAGTGACCTCACCAGCAGAATAGTGAGTACAGCTCTGGAGTATAATACAGGATATAACTCAGGATCAGTACAGGATAAGTAATGTAATGTATGTACACAGTGACCTCACCAGCAGAATAGTGAGTACAGCTCTGGAGTATAATACAGGATATAACTCAGGATCAGTACAGGATCAGTAATGTAATGTATGTACACAGTGACTCCACCAGCAGAATAGTGAGTACAGCTCTGGAGTATAATACAGGATATTACTTAGGATCAGTACAGGATAAGTAAGGTAATGTATGTACACAGTGACCTCACCAGCAGAATAGTAAGTACAGCTCTGGAGGATATAACTCAGTACAGGAAAGTAATACAATCTATTAACAATGTGTCTCATGTAACATGTCTAATAGTGATCAGAGGTGACATAGGCTTTAAGAAAAAGCAGGAACGAAAACCCAACTTTTTCTTTATATCACAGAATTTAAGCAACTCTATATGTTGTCTCATGAAATCCAAGAGAAGCCTTCTACTGTTATAGCTAACACAATGGCTTTATGTGGATTTATAAAGGTTGTGATATTGTGCGGCAGAGTTTGGGGGGATCACGCTGGGAACATTTTATGTCTCTCATCTATTAATAATCTGTTTTTATTTCTTGGTCTCTTTGAGCTGGAATTTGTCCTGCGGTTCTTCTATAGAGTTTATATTATTATGTAAATTTATAGACGAAAAACGTACTGGCATTGAAGCATATGGGGGCCGAGGGGCAGGTAGGTGCCTCCAGAGCTCGGCGCATTCACGGCTGATTGGGATTGTTTCATAAAGAGGAAATATATTGAGTCCACTCTTCTAATCACTGCTCCGCAGGCTGGCACCGAGCGCAACACTTTAACATGCACAACTGGCATTTTGTGGCAATGAAGTGGTGCCAGATGGGTTACATGTCAAGTTCACATTGAAAATCAGGATTTCATAAGCTCCAATTATGAATCCATTCCAAAAGCAATAAGCACTCAAATACTTAACATTCATAAAGGTGATAACTAGAGAAGAGCTGTCAAAATGTGAAGAGTTGACCAAGGGCAAACCTTAAGTGGAGGAAGCCACCTGATAGTCCTGGTTACAGTCCTAAATACACCCACCTGCCTGAGAAGGAAAGAAAAGCAGTGCCTTTAGAAGCCAGATGCCCACCAAGACCGGTTGAGGGCGTTGCGACTCAACATAACCAAACGGATTGGCGTGTTGACGCCCAGGGGTGGTCTGAGAGGTCCCCTCTCTCTTCTACCTTGGCTCCACACTGATCTGCCACCCAGTGGGCCAGGTTGGGCTCAGCTGGGGGCCAAAGAGCACAACTGATATTGGGAACCAGAATAAAGGCATGGGAGAGGAGAAGAACAAGTCTGAAGTTGTATGGCCCACAGGGGAGCAAACCATTTCTTTTTTGCCACCGCCATTGATTGTGAGAACAAATATCAATTGTTTTTGTGCATAGAGTGGCAGCATTCACATCCATGGCTCCATTTACTGTCATCAGTAATTCTGAACCTCAACTGAGTTCAACATCCTTCTGTATTCAAAAGTCCCATAGAGAATGAAAGGAGCGGTGACCCAGCATGCATGCTTCAACTCAGGGGGCAATTGACCCTATTCTTATGGGTTCCAGTAGTCAGAGCCCACCTGTGAGGAAGTATATTGACCTATGTTCTCATGAGCAGTCAGTGTCCCAGTGGTCAGAGCCCCCTAGTAAGGAAGTATATTGACCTCTGTTCTCATGATCAGTCAAGGTCGCAGTGGTCAAAGCTTCCCTTGTAAGGAAGTATATTGAAAGTACCATAGAAAATGAATGGAACAGTGACCCAGCATGCACGCTCCAACTCAGGGAACAATTGACTTCTATTCTTATGATCAGTGGGGGTCCCAGTGGTCAGAACCCCCCTGTGAGAAAGAATATTGACCTCTCTTATAATGATCAGTCGGTGTCCCAGTGATCAAAGCCCCCCAGTAAGGAAGTACTGTATATTGAAAGTCCCATAGAGAATGAATGGAGCAGTGACCAAGCATGCACGCTCCCACTCAGGGGACAATTGACCTCTATTCTTATGGGTCACAGTGGTCAGAGCCCCCAGTGAGGAAGTATATTGACCTCTGTACAACACAAATAGAGAAACATAGCCGCACATCCACCATTTGTATTTTCATCTACTTGCTTCTCAGCATAATTAAAAAAAAACTAACATATTGTTATTATACATTTTGATCAAAAAGTACAAGCCCACTCACCACGTCAAGGCCACCTAGTCAGCATGGGTCCCTAACCCAACACTGGTGTAGCGCTGGGTGGAGACCACTGCCTCCGAGACACCAAGCCCACAGAGGGAATGACCCAATGGACAGGCAGCTCTGTTTCTTGCCCAACTAAGCCCCTGGCTTTGGGCCACACCACTCCACAGACAAAGCATCACAGAAACAATGGCCGCCACAGAGAATCACACCAGTGCGAACACCTACCATGTGCTCCCTACCAGAGGGCTGGGAGAATGTGCATGTGTGGCTGTGTTTATTTTTCCCTATTTTTGTTTTACATATATTGACCTCTGTTCTCATGATCAGTCAGTGTCCCAGTGGTCAGAGCCCTCCAGTAAGGAAGTATATTGAAAGTCCATTAGAAAATGAATAGAGCAGTGACCAAGCATGCATGCTGCCACTCAGGGGACAATTAACCTCTATTTTTATGATCAGTGGGGGCCCCAGTGGTCAGAGCCGCCCTGTGAGGAAGTATATAGACCTCTGTTCTCATGATTAGTCAAGGTCCCAGTGGTCAGAGCCCCCCCCCCCCCATAGTCCCATAGAAAATTAACGGAGCGGTGACCAACCATTCATGCTGCCACTTTCCTTGGTTACAATTGACCTCTGTTCTTATGATCAGTGGGGGTCCCAGTGGTCAGAGCCCCCCAGTGAGGAAACATATTGTCTGTTCTCATGATCCATTGAGGTCCCAGTGGTCATGTGACTCCCATGCTTGTCCCAGCTAGTTGCTTCTTATCCAGTGCAACGGGGATAGCATTTAACCTTCAGGAGACTCTTTTAATTCCTTGTTTGTAAGAAACCCCTCGCTTAGTAGGGGCCCTATAGCATTTGTCTTCTTCTATGGTATGAACACCTTTTGAGTTCCCGATTTATGAATCTTACGGTGCAAGAGTATACTTCCAGGTATATAACAATACAGACATCTCCATTTTAGTCTCCTGGTGGAAATATGCCTTATACATGTTCTTTTTTTTATAAAAAGACAGACTTCGTGATACATTTCAATATCAACCTAGCACATGTAAATTATTCCGTCTATATAACCTGAGACTTTAAGTCCCCAATGATAAGTGCTCAGCTATATGACGCTCGGTGAGGTGCTGGCCATGGTGCTGAATCCTTTCATCCGAATAGGACCCTCTCAATCAGACATTCTCAGTGGTGGCCCCACATAAGACCAGGCCTTTCATTCCTCTCTCTCTCCGGGCGTCCCTTTCCCAATCACTGGCTTAGTGATTATTGCACTTGAGCTTAGGCAGGAATCTTTAAGAAAGGACAGTGCCCTGCATGAAGTCACCCTGGTCTGTGGCTGATAAGGGTTTTACTTTTTGCAGAATGGGGAGGTTAAGTGTCTCCTAAGGGCCAAATCTGCTGCTCATTTCCTATTCTCATTCTCATTCAAGGGTTTGCTGAAGGCATTGGAGTGGAACAAATAGCATAACCAGCAGGGGGCACCATCTTGGCCTATGTAATCACAAAAGATTCATCCAAGGCAATAATCATCTACTCGAAGTGTTACCTAGCATGTTCCGAAGCCTCAAACCAGATGTTCTATATATTCCATTCGTGTTAATGCACAGCACTGTATGCAAAATGAGAAGTCTTTCAGAGTCTTAAAGGGGTACTCCACTGGAAAACATTTTTTTAAATCAACTGGTGCCAGAAAGTTAAACAGATTTGTAAATTACTTCTAAAAAAAAAATCTTTCAAAATCTGAATCCTTCCAGTACTTATCAGTTGCTGTATGCTCCACAGGAAGTTATTTTCTTTTTGAATTTCCTTTCTGTCTGACCACAGTGCTCTCTCCTGACACCTCTGTCCATTTTAGGAACTGTCCAAAGCAGGGGCAAATCCCCACAGCAAACCTATCCTGCTCTGGACAGATCCTAAATTGGACAGAGGTGTCAGCAGAGAGCATTGTGGTCAGACAGAAAGGAAATTCAAAAAGTAAAGAACTTCCGGTGGAGCATAAGGCAGCTGATAAGTAGGGGAAGGATTAAGATTTTTTAAGATTTTTTTTTTAGAAGTAATTTACAAATCTGTTTAACTTTCTGGCACCAGTTGATTTAAAAACAAAAAGTTTTCCAGAGGAGTACCCCTTTAACCATGGCTGCAATTTCAATACTCATAGGGGTAGTCTCTGCATAAATCTTGAATGATACGGAAATCTGTATTGTGCAAAGTTACATCTCTCATGTTCTCTCTACCGCTGTTCAGTCTAAAGCAGTAATTCCCAACCAATGTGCCTCCAGCTATTGCAAAAGTATTGGAGTCAGGAGAAGATTAAAGGGGTACTCTGGCGCTAAGACATCTTATCCCCTATCCAAAGGATAGGGGATAAGATGCCTGATCACGGGGGTCCCGCCGCTGGGGACCCCCATGATCTTGGACGCAGCACCCCGTTACAATCAGTCCCCGGAGCGTGTTCACTCCGGGTCTGATGACTGGCGATCACGGGGCCGGAGCATTGTGACGTCACGGCTCCGCCTGTGTGACGTCAAGCCCTGCCCCCTCAATGCAAGCCAATGGGAGGGGGCGTGACGCTGTCACGCCCCCTCCCATAGGCTTGCATTGAGGGGGCGGAGCGTGATGTCACACGGGGGGCGGAGCTGTGACGTCACAATGCTCCGGCCCCGTGATTGACAGTAATCAGACCCGGAGCGAACATGCTCCGGGGACTGATTTTAACGGGGTGCGGTGTGCAAGATCATGGGGGTCCCCAGTAGCGGGACCCCCGCGATCAGGCATCTTATCCCCTATCCTTTGGATAGGGGATAAGATGTCTTAGCGCCAGAGTACCCCTTTAATCTTCTCCTGACTCCAGTGAGTTCTCCTGACTTCTCCTGACTGAGTACCCCTTTAAGGTAAGTGTCATGAGAGATGAAGTGGGGAGGGGGTTAAAGCTGATGTGATGACCATTAAAATTAGAAAGGGAGGGGGTTATTGTCAGGGTTGAAGTAGAGACTAGGTTAGGAGCGGCCATAAGTGTCAGGTTTGGAGTGAAGAGTGGGTTAGGGTTGGTATGACAGTGAGAGTTGGGTAGGAATGAGGGTTATGATTAGTGTGGGATAAGAGGCAATACTTGGATCGGATATGGGATTTTTGTTTGTGCGGGAGATTACTTGGCAATTTCTAAATAAATGTAAAAATAGAAATAGAGATGGAAAAACCTTTTCATCATCCTAATAAGCTATAACAAATGGGAAAGTGCAAAATATACAGTATCAAAGTTCATTAAAGCAAATCCTCAAAAAGCGTTATGTGGATTTCACATTAATGCATTGGAAGCGAAAGATTTTTTGGTAGTTTAATAATCGGAAACAAATATAGTGTCACATATTTAAAAAAAAAACACTTCAAAGCTTGAAATGAATGAGATAAAATTCTACAAATCCACTGACAAAAATACTACAATATAGGCGCAATTTATATTAATAAGACTAAAAGATTTCAGCTGTCACAATTAAAGAAACCGATGAAATATTCAGAACATCCTGATAAGACGATGACAGATTCCAGGAAGGTGAATCTCTGGGCCTCAATTATTCCTGAGTAAGATTGTTAGAAATGACATTGAGCGGGAGAGGTGCGGCAATATCCAGCTCAAACCAAGAAAGAAGATCTGCTCCATTTTTGGTAAAAATAAAATAAAACAATTTCCCACAATGCACCACAGTAAAAAATGATGCTGCATCAGCAGAAGGTGCGGTAAGACGCCAGGTCCTGGACAGTGAGAGCTAACAGGAAAGAAGCGCTATGCTGAATCAGCACTTGTAGGATTCCAGAAAGGTGGACTTTAGAGATCGATTTATTTCTAAATAGGTTGAATTTTGCAATAACTTATTCTGATTAATCTGGAAAAAACTCAAAGCTGATAAAACATTATCAATATTTTGTAAAAAAAAAAAAAAATTATAATAATAATAATCATTTGAGAAAAACAATTCAAAGTATACACTAGACCAGTGTTTCCCAACCAGTGTTGTGCTAATCTAGTCACAAACAAGGACTCCTAGCCAAATAATGCAGGCGTTGTCCTATTTCCATTCCCCTAACCTGGGAATGGAGGTGGTTAAAGGGGTACTCCACACCTAGACATCTTATCCCCTATCCAAAGGATAGGGATAAGATGTCTGATCGCGGGGGTCCCGCCGCTGGGGACCCCGCAATATAGCATGCGGCACCCACAGGTGCCCAGCGGCGGGACCCCCGCGATCAGACATCTTATCCCCTATCCTTCGGATAGGGGATAAGATGTCCAGGGGTGGAGTACCCCTTTAAGCTCTTTTCTCTGAAGCACTCTTTTTAAACCAGGGTACATCCAGCACAACTAAAACCCCCAGCATTTCTGAACAGCCAACCAGTGTAGTACTAATCTAGTCATAAGCAAAGACTTCTAGTCAAATAATGCAGGTGTTTTACCAATTTCATCCCCCTAATCTGGGAATGGAGGAGGTTCTCGCTCTTTTTCTCTAAAGTCTTTAGCTGTCTGGGCATGCTGGTAGTTGTACTTTTGCAACATCTTGGAGGTACACTGGTTTTAAAACACTGGCCTGCGTTATGAAAGTCTGATGTCATGAAAGTGTGTCAGGAAACATCACATAGGGCAGGGAAGAGTGAGCCCTAAACTGACCCAGAACCTCTTTCCCTGCCTACTCGCTCAACCACCCTATTGGCGGCTCACAACTTGGCACCAGTCCCTTCACTAACTAAGGTGCAGGGGCATCATAGTTAAAATACTAAACAAAAACTGTACAGGTCAGAGACACAGTCAATAAACCAGAATACAGAATTAAAGCAGGAATACAAAGTAACACAAAACAGACATCAGGGAAACATAGTATCAGGAGTATAGTGAACAGACAACAGACAAAACAAGAACCAAAACAAGACGAACAATAGATATGAACATATGAACAAGATAGGATAAACTAGGAATTCTGTACGGCAAGATTTATCCAGGGATGTAGAGGATGAACAAGGTTAGACTGAAGATAGACAATATAAGACTCAAGGATATGCAAAGACTAGAATGACAAGAACAGACACAAATGCTCAAAGACCAACTGGTCTGAACGCAAACCAAAAACAGGATACATGAAACTAATACACACTAGAAACAAAGAAAACTGACTCCTATGTAAGGGACAAAACAAAGCTCAGGAAACAGATCTAAAACTAGGAGGAACTAGATAACTACAACACCAAACTCCAATAATAATGGAGAGGCACAAAATACCAAATCCAAATAGACTCTAGAGGGCACATTACCGTGTGAGACAGGATCTAAACTTGGAGGAAATTTAAAATCCAAATCACATCAAAACACGGGTACAGATACTAAACAGATACATAAAGGCACAAAGCATAAACAGCTCTGAACAGAGGAGATATCCACAGAATTTAAACTTTTCCCCTATCTACAAGATAGGGGATAAGTAACTGATTAGGAGGGGTCCAGCCGCTGGGACCCCCCGTGCAATCTCCTGAATGGGCCAGGCGCTCAGGGAGAAGTGTGTGCGGTAAGCTACACGTGCTCTATTCATTTCTATGGGAGCGCCGAAAAGACCCGAGTACAGCACTAAGGCATTATCAGCGCTCCTATAGAAATTAATGGACTACCAGTCATCTACCGGTAGACAACATGCGCTCCTCATTGAGAGAGCCATTTTCCCGTCTCAGGGTCCAGGAGCTACTTAATCCCTTATCCTGTGTATAGGGGATAAGATAATTTTCACTGGAGTACTCCTTTAAGTTAAAGACTCACAGTAGCAGGTGTGAACACACACCAACAGGGAATACTTAAAGGGGTATTCCAGGATTTAGTTTTTTATTTGACTATGCTACAGGGGCTTTAAAGTTAGTTTAGTTCATAATATAGTTTCTGTACCTGTGTGTGACGGTTGTTTTGCAATTTTTCTGTAATTTTTGCCCCAATATTTATTTTAAACAGTATACAAAATTACTCAGGTCTCGGGTTTTCCAAGGTTGCAGTGCATCGAGACATTACATCACTAGTCAGGTGTGCAAAGGGAGCCTGTCCTGCTTTAATGGATGGAGCGACTGCTGGGTGAGAGAGAGAACATTTGGCAACCTGGTTCGAAAACACTGGTCTTTTGAATGGAATGCAGCTCATTCGTGTTTTAATGGGTGGGGTGGCTGATGTGTGGGAGGGAGGAAAGTGACCTCATACCTACAAACAAGGAACCAAGGGATGTGTAGTGTCCATTACTGTCTGGCAGGTACGTACTGAATCACCTTATGGTGGAGAACCCCTTTAACAAGATACGAACGAGACAGACTACACCCAACCAGGTACACATTATAACAAGAATATAAAAAATTCCACACGGCGGAATTTCTGCTTGCGGAATTCCGACTCAAATTAATGCCTATAGACTTCTATGGGATTCCGCACTCCCATTCAACCTTCTGAAATTCTGCTTGCGGAATTCCGCTAGCGGAATTCCGCAAGCAGAATATCAGAAGGTTGAATGGGAGTGCAGAATCCCATAGAAGTCTATGGGCTTTAATTTGAGGCTGAATTCCGCCATGTGAATAGACCCTAAAAATCAGCAGCAAGGCTGAAGGCCAGAGAAGGCTAGATATAACCCCTCCTAGGCTTTGATTGGTTAGCATCATTAACACTAAGCTGGCCAGAGGAGACATTACACTTGAGAACAAACAGCAGAACCTCTGGTTCCTTTACTTCTAAATAAGGGAGACATGGATAAATTCAGCACAAGTCAGGCAGCAAATGTATCAAACGTGACTTTTCCATTCATAGGGATATTTGCGTCAGTCCATTATTAGGATTATATTTATAAAGTGGAATCAGATATTAGGACCAAATGGAGCTGCGGCGGCGGAGGGGGATCTAATGATAGGGACAAGGATATCTGTGCATTCACTCTGCCGCTTCCCAGCCGGAGACCCCGCAATTTCATTAATTGTCTTTCTGCCAGAATAATTGCAGAGTTAAGCGAAGGGGTATCGGCGCCGCGGTATATGGCGCAGCTGCGAACCCCTCCCCCTTTTCCTGAACAGAAGCTAATAGAGGCAGCTGTAACCCAGGCAGCTATCATTTATTCCTGAAAGTCATAAGAGATCACCTGCGGGATACTTAATATTCACTGGGGAAGGGAGGGCAGATATTAGAGGGGACAATTCTCCCATTTGTATCAACTCGTTTCACGGCCATTGAATGCTGGAAACTGTTAGAAAAGTGGCAAATATTTTAAGATATAGAGGGGAATTTATCATTGTATACAGAGCTTTTTTTGGTGTATTTTTTAACGCAAAAATTTGCTCAAGAGGTTTTTTGCGCCTTTTTTTGCGCAAAATCAGATTTTTTGAATTTTTCATAGCCATGTGTACAGTTAAGTTTACCATAGAGCACTTGCTACTATAGAATCAAATTTATTAACTGCATTTTTTTTTTTACGCAAAAAAAAAATCTGCAAAAGCACTTTTCTTGCGCAAATATACACCACCTCGGAGGACAAGTACCAAAGTGTCTATTTTGGGACAGTAAGGACTTCTACTCCCATCATGGACAGACTCTGCCCATGATGGGAGTTGTAGTCCAGGGGCTGAGGTGCAGATTGCAGCAGGTCATTCTGCAGAGACCCGCTGTGATCCCCATTTATAAACTGTAAAAGCCGGTGGCACATGCAGCTACACTGCGCTGCCCGCCGGCTCCTACATACACTGTCATAATTCATGATCCCCGCTGCTGGGACATGGGAGCTCTGAATGGTGAAAAGCTATTAACCAATCAGAGCTTCCGTCTCCTGGCAGGGATTATGAATTATAAGAGCTGTGTATAGGAGCTGGCGGGCAGCGCAGTGTAGCCGCATGTGCCGCCAGCTTGTATAGTTAATAAATGCGGATCACAGCGGATCTCCGGAGAATGATCTGCTGTGATCTGCCCCTCTGCCCTTGGACTACTACTCCTATCATGGGACAGAGTATGTCCTTTGATGGGAGTAGTTGTAGTACTGTGGCACTGCTGAGGGATGGCACTTGCACATCCCCCTGCTGCGGGACTTTATAGGACTACTACTCCCATCATGGACAGACTCTGCCCATGATGGGAGTTGTAGTCCAGGGGCTGAGGTGCAGATCGCACCGGGTCATTCTGCAGAGACCCACTGCGATCTGCATTTAAGTTAACAAGCCGACCGTACATGCGGCTACATCGCACTCCCCGCCGGCTCCTGTATACACTGTCATATTTCATAATCCCCGCTGCCGGGAGAGGGGAGCTCTGATTGGTCAAAAGCTATTCACCAATCAGAGCTCCTGTGGACAGCGCAGTGTAGACACATGTACCGCCGGTTTGTATAGTTATTAAATGCGGATAGCAGCGGGTCTCCAGAGAATGATCTGATGGGATTCGCATTTAAGTTAACAAGCCGGCGGTACATGCGGCTACATCGCGCTGCCACCGGCTCCTGTATAAACTGTCATGATTCATAATCCCCAGGAGCTCTGATTGGTGAATAGCTATTGACCAATCAGAGCTCCCCTCTCCCGGTGGTGGGGATTATGAATTATGACAGTGTATACAGGAGCCGGCGGTAGCGCGATGTAGCGGCATGTATCACCGGCTTGTTAACTTAAATGCGGATTGCAGCGGGTCTCTGCAGAATGACCCAGTGCGATCTGCACCTCAGCCCCTGGACTACAACTTCCATCAAGGGCAGAGTCTGTCCATGATGGGAGTAGTAGTCCTAAAAGTCCACCAGCCAGGGGATTTGCAAGTGCCATCCCTCAGCAGAGCTGCGGTACTACAACTACTCCCATCATGGGACAGACTCTGTCCCAAGATGGGAGTAGTAGTCTAAAGGCAGAGGGACAGATCTCAGTTCACATTATGCGTTTTGCATAATGGGAACAGAGCAGTGTGTTCCCAAACAGGGAGACTCCAGCTGTTGCTTAACTACAGCCCCCCATGATGGGAGTTGTAGTCTAGCAACAATTGGAGGCTCCCTGTTTAGGAACACGCTGCATTATGTGCGCTCTTCCCAGGGGAGAGAGCAAAAAATGTACTAACCCATATTTCTTGTTTTTCTTTTCTTCTCATTTCAGATACGTGAATGCAGAGGACTACATCAGATTCGGTGGACTGCAAAGATGACCAGCGTTTTTTTATTTCAATAAAATGGTTTACGAGGGCTGTGCGGAGTGGTTTTTTTTTTATAAATTTTTTTTCAATGTGTCGTGTTTTTTATAATTACATTTTCAGGGTTAGTAGTGGAAGCCATCTTGTAGACGGAATCCATTACTAAGCCGGGGCTTAGCGTTAGCCACAAAATCAGCTAGCGCTAACCTCCAATTATTACCCCTGTACCCACCGCCACAGCGGTGCCAGGAAGAGCCAGAGCCAACAGGCCCGGAGCCTGGGCCTAGGCGGTAACAGACTGGTGTTATTTAGGCTGGGAGGGCCAGTAACATTGAGATGCGCTCTCTGCCTCTAGCACTGCGCATGCGCACTGAGGAGGCAGGCGGCAGGAGAAAGTGCTGGCTGGAAGAGCGAGCGCTTGCCAGGATAACACATGCCCCAAGTTCATGATAGTTGTGCTTTAAAATGTCCCTGAGGCTGTGTTCACACAATGCAGCACTGTGACAGCACCACAACAATACTGCAATGCAACTACAGTGTGTGAACACAGCCTAACATATGAAGTCTTACCTCGAGATTCTCATGGCGGCTCTGAAAGGACTTGATAGATCTCAATGATAACTAAAGGTATTCAGGATTAAAACCATGGGGAGTTGTTAAAAAAAAAAATCCAATTTCGATAATGTTACAGTTTTTGCGGCTGGTTAATGGGCAACAATTGGCGCGGTCTGAGTGTATTCAGCGCTTACGCCAGGTAATCATTACATTAAAGGTGCAGCGTTTGTTCTGGGATTTTCTCATTCACTTTTTCCATTAGCGAGCATCTGTGTACGGGGGGGGACCCTTTCTCAAATTACAATGGCTGAGATAGAAAAGGAGCGGAGATCAATGAACGGTTAAATGATGTCTTTTCACAAGCTTCGTGCTCCATCAATTGGATTCCATCTGCTCCTGCAGAAGTGTGAATAGGAACAAAGGAGATTAAGTGTCGGGATACTGGATTGCCACTACAACATATTGAGGGCTTTTGTGGAGGGTTAAGAATGGAATAAGTCAAGGTGCCTTATAGAGAAGAACCGGAGAACTGCAACATGTGGTCTACAAGGGGCCATGAACCTTCTAGAAAAAAAATATATAATTTTTTATTTATTTGTTTTAGAAAATTTGTGGCGATAGAAATAATTTATTATGAGAACTGGTGGTCACAAACCAAGGTGTGCCTATGTGCCTGAGCCATCCAAAAATCATGTTAAAGGGGTACTCCGGTGGATAACTTTTTTTTTTTTTAACCAACTAGTGCCAGAAAGTTAAACAGATTTGTAAATTACTTCTATTAAAAAAATCTTAATCCTTCCAGCACTTATTAGCTGCTGAATACTACAGAGGAAATTATTTTCTTTTTGGAACACAGAGCTCTCTGCTGACATGATGACCACAGTGCTCTCTGCTGACCCCTCTGTCCATTTTAAGAACTGTCCAGTGTAGGGGGAAAATCCCCATAGCAAACATATGCTGCTCTGGACAGTTCCTAAAATGGACAGAGGTGTCAGCAGAGAGCAAATAAGTACTGGAAGGATTAAGATTTTTTTTAATAGAAGTAATTTACAAATCTGTTTAACTTTATGCCACCAGTTGATTTAAAGCGCAACTGTCATGAAATTTTGGTGCAACTGCTGCCCATCTGTCTCCAGGTTGGGTGTGGTTCTGCACCTCCACACCCAACCTGGGGACAGACGTGGAGCTGTTTTTCTATTCCTGGATAACCCCTATAGACTAAATGAAAAGGATTATGCAGGAATAGAAAAGCAGAGCACATTTCTTTCAAAAACAGCTCCACGTCTGTCTTCAGGTTGTGTGTGGTATTACATTTTGCTCCATTCACTTTAATGGAACTGAGCTGCAGAACCACATCCAACCTGGAGACAAACGGGGAGCAGTTCTTGAAAAAAATTAGCTCTGTTTTTCTATTCCTAGATAACCCTTTAAAGTGGTGTCAGTATTATAATTTTTTTTTAAATAAAATTACAGCATCACCCCAAGATATATAACTTACTTACATTGTGTTATCAGCTCCTCTCTCTGTCTCCTGACAAAAAGTTGTGTAATCCTTTCACTGTCAGTGTGGTGTTGTCTCAGCAGCTCCAAAAAAAACTCCAAAATATTGTGAAAAACTGGAAAATTTCTGGCGTTTTTTATTTCTTTATTATTTTTTTTTTTATGGTGTACACTGTGCAATAAAAGTGATGTTGTATTTATTCTGTGGGTCAGTACGATTATGGCGATTATGGTGATACCCATTTTATATAGCTTTCTGTGTTCTTTTTCCTTTTCTACCATTCAATTTCCAACAGCCGAACTTTTTTTTATGTTTCGTCTGACGCCATTGAGTAAGGGCTTATTTTTTGTGGGATGAACTTTACTTTTTATTGGTATAATTTTTGCAATACGTTCTACCTTTTGATCTTTTTTATTCCACTGTTTGTACCAAAATTGTCGAATTTTGCCCTTTTTTTTTTTTCTACGGGATAATTTACATTATAGTTTTATTGTACACGTCATTACGGATGCGACAATACCTATTATGTATATGATTTGTGTTTTTGATCTTTTTTAGTGATAATACATGGCTTTTATTGGGAAAGGGGCATTTTTTTATTTATTTTTTACACTTCATACTTTTATTGAAGAATTTTTTACACTTTTTACAGGTTATACTATGCTACAATACATTTGTAGTGCAGCCCAGTATGACCCGATCAACTGCACACTGTACTGCTTGTGCGATCCAGCCTGTGGTTGATCTCACAGGTTTCCATAGCAGGCAGACAAGAGGTCATGATCTCACCTCCTGCTGCCATAGCAACCAACGGCGACCCGCGACCATATCGTGGCACCACCGTTGGTGAACAGAGGGAGTGCGCTCCCCCTGTCAACACCATAGATGCGTGATCAGGATTGATCACAGCATCTATGGGGTTAATGCTGCCGGGAGTGGCGTGATAGCGGCTCCGGCAGCTGCGGCGGGACTCAGGCTGTGATTGACAGCCGGGTACTGCCGCCAATCTCCTGAGCTGCCCGCGCAGTGCCGGAGATCGCTAGGATGTATGCATACATCCCAGCGCATGAACGTGTCGGGTGCTGGGAGGTATGCATACGTCCGTAGTGGGAAGGGGTTAAAGGAGTAATCTGTTGGAAAAATAAAAGAATCTTGCTGAAATAAGAAGATTGGTGAGTGGCCGACATTCTTCTACATATCTGCAAATGTATCTGGATTTACTTTTGGTATAGTCTGAGCACCACCTGCTTCTAAAGTGCATGCTGCTACAGTGCTATACAGTGCCGAACTATCTTTTTCTATCTATAGATTTGTAAATAACTTCTATTAAAAAATCTTAATCCTTCCAGTACTTAACATAAAGTTGAGATGTTCTCTTCTGTTTGACCACATTGCTCTCTGCTGACATCTCAGTCCATGTCAGGAACTGTCCAGAGCAGGAGAGGTTTGCTATGGGGATTTGCTCCTACTCTGGACAGTTCCTGACATTGGCAGAGGTGTCAGCAGAGAGCAATGTTATCAGACTGGAAAGAACTAAACAACATTCTCTAGAGAATACAACTGCGGATAACTACTGGAAGGATTAAGATGTTTAAATAGAAGTCATTTACAAATCTGCTTAATTTTCTTCCACCAGTTGATTTGAAACAAATTGTTTTCCATCAGAGTACCACTTTAAATACACAATGATTTTGTGTTGTACTTTTTTTACTGCATGTGGATTAGAATTTAGATACTACTGAAGAGCCACATGGGGGGGGGGGGGATCACTGCCTTTCTGGGACCATTATCTGGGGCCACCATGAACTTGGCAGCAAGGCACCCAAACCATTTGGCACAAGCTGGCGATTTCTATAACTTGAATGCCATTTTGGAAGTACTATAAATTTTAGTGCCACTACTTTGCCTGTGCCTACGGAAATGGCCCTAAAATCAATGGTGCCTCTGAGGCAGGGGTATGCCAAGGCTCTGACTGTAAAGCTCCATAATACCAGGGATCCATCATGTCTTCAGATTCCCGTAGCTGCATGATACAGTGACTCTCCGATGAAAGCCTGAGATTTTCGTCCTCCATCTAAGACAACTTATCTATTGATCCGGTTGCCGCGGGCACGATATTTCAGAGAATAGCAGATATTTTAGTTATGGGAGCTGAATATATCCCTTATGTAAAGCTCTCCCCCCCACCCCCCACCCTTTCGCTGGTCCATTGAGTCCATCTGTAGTGAAAGGTCATGTTGTACAGTACATAAATCTTCCGTCAGTCATTAATAGCCGGCGCGTTTAGATGTATTTATGCCAATGGATTTCTCTTCTGTACAAAGTCAATGAAAATATATTCTCCGGCTCTTAATTAAAACCACTTAGCAGCTGCTCAATACTCTCCAGAACTGCCTGCTGGTGGCCTCAGGAGGCACCCAAAACTGTGAGGAAAACATGTCGGGATGAGAAGATGGTATCGGAAATATATGTAGGTCGCTAAAGAAAGCAGGTCCAATAGGAGCAGACCTTATGGATATTATGGAGGGCTCAGAAATAGGACAGTAGACACTGGTTCTGGTGCCCATATAATAGGACACCTTTATTATAAATGGAACATACTAGGTGACTAAATGGTCTCCAACCTTCAAACTAGTGGTCTCAAAGTGTGGCCCTCCAGATTTTGCAAAACTTCAACTCCCAGCATGCCCAAACAGTCGTTGGCTGTCCGGGCATGCTGGGAGTTGAAGTTTTTCAAAATCTGGAGGGCCACACTTTGAGACAACTGCTTTAACTGTGATGTCCTAGTATGGGATATAGTCCCATACAGTATTTAGGCCATGTCAGGTTGAGTCCCTCTGTGTCCTAGGGGCCCTCCTGCAGTGCCTCCCCCATAGTAATATTTTTTATGTATAGTGTTATTTGTGTTATGGATAAAGGACCTTTAAGGACCTTTGAGTTAGTCACATTATAATGTGTTCACATGATGTGTTTTTTACCCAGAGAGCACCAGATAACCAGGTGACACAGCTTACACTGTCTAGTACTGCTTTACAATGTCTTCCATACTGCTGCAGCTAGTGAGGGTGTGCTATAGAGAAATAATGGAGCAGGATCCTCTCTTATATGTGTGCAGTTTATGGAGACATCATAGCAGCTAGTCTATTCTTCGATGACCCATCGTTCAGCCATTAGCCCCATTAATCCATCAATAATCCACTAATCCCTAGAAACCTTCTTATCAGCGATTATACCCCTGGAGATCCGTTGATCAGCTGTTATCCCCTATTGACCTATCATTAAGCTACTTATCCCTTTTGGCATTCTGACTATCCATTATCTCTTGGTAACCGGTCAATCAACCATCATTCCCCAATGAGCTATGGATCAATCTTTGACCCACTGATCCGTTGTTACCCCATGTTGACTTGTCAATCAGCCAATTTTCCTTGATGACCCATGAATCATGTGTTATCCCTTGTTGAGCAGTCAATAATAAATTATTCCTCAGTAACCTGTTTTCTTTCCATTATTTCCTAGGGGCCCATTGATCATCCATCATCCCTTGTGACCCGCCAATCAACTGTTATCCCCCAATCAGCTGTTATCCATCAATCAGCTGCTATTCCCCAATTATTCCTATCAATTAGCAATTATTTCCTTTTGACCCGCCAATTATACATTATCCCATCTTTCAGCCATTATCCCCTATTGACCCATCCGTTAATGCTAGTAAATCTGTTGATCAAACATTATCGACCATTGAAACATTGATCATCCATTATTCTTACATGACCCATCAGCTGTTATCTCCTGATGACCCCTTGTTTAGCTATATTTTTCCTGGTAACCTGTCGATTAGCCCTTATTTTCCGAGGAACCGCCAATATGGCCATTCAAGTCACAGGAAGCCTATGTGCTCTAATAGGGCATATGGACAACATCTTTAAGACGTCCAGCAGACAAGGAAACACAAGATAAGCTCTTCGGGTTATTACTGCATCTCTCCTGCAACTTTATGTCAGGGAATTGCTGGAGCTTTACTATAATAAGAATGTGAATCCATCAGTGATCTGCGGTGGAGATCAGTGCAGCCTTTTCTCACATTGGTTTCAAGACTAACAGAATAAGGGGGGGGTCCAATTGCTTTAAGTCCCCCCACCATCAATGGATATCATAGGGGTGCTACAAACTGAATGCTGCCATTCCCTGAAAAGTAAACATTGTGGGGGCCTAATCCATATTCAGTGGGTGTCCATTGATTTGTAGGGATGCTCTCTGCAGCGTGCTGGGCTGGATGCTGCTCTCAGTTTAACTAATAAAGGGGGAGACGCAGCACGTCCTGATAGAGAGAATTAAATTATGTGTTGGCTTCTATTCCGCTCTATGCTTTGGATGTAAGTGGTTTCAATGATTTCTGTATTTCTTGACGGTTGATGCAATTATTCTACTCATTGGAATTCTAAAATTAATTTCAAGTGGTTTTCCAAACCCCCGAAATCTGCCGGCATAGAAAAATACAGAACCATCAGATATACTTGTTAATCCTGTGCAATTTTAGAGATACATATGTATTATGTACTTATTAAGTATTACTGCTATTATTATGGTTAATATTATTATTACAGCAGTGCATTGGTTAAATTGGTGCATGTAGTTATCATTATCTTTCTCTCTGGTATGGCTGATGCCGCTCTTATCTAGTCCCAGCCTTGAAGAGTTCAGGACTGCAAACGACAGAAGAATGGAGGGTCCCACAGTAGCACAGAGTATTTCAGGAGATGAGTATGCTAATGTTGTGGGGGGTGGGAGGATCTGTCCACTCCTGCTGAGGCAAATGGTAGAGTGCCAAACCTGTGAGAGACTGTACTTAGGCAACTTTTGGGGTCTGAGAATACCCCCATCCTCGTGTGGCCAGTATTTAGCCTCAACAAGGTCTGGTTGCCCTACCGGCCTGAGGTTTGGTTCGGATGGTGTTGCTTGGGGTTTGGCGTAGTCAAGTCAGTCCTGACAACAGTGGGCTGACCCCAATAGGAAAGGTGGGGAAGTAGAGTTCAAAAGAGCAGGGCCAGCTCCACCTATAGGCAAAATAGGCAGCCGCCTAGAGCGCATTCTTGATGGGGGCGCTGCTCTGTCCACTGCAAGAAAGTAATTTCATGCTGTCCCCAGGTCCTGATAGTAACCGCTCACCCCAGTAGTAATGTGATTACATAAGGAGGAGGGTAGTTTGTTAATGTGTCACCCCTGTAGTAAGGTGAGGCATGTAAAAGGGCGAGTCAAGGGGGGTGGCAAAACTAGCTTTTGCCTAGGGTGGCAAAAATCCTTGCACCAGTCCTGCATAAGACTATGGCCATTGGAAATGAGAATACCACCCTGGTAGTAGTGATAGGGGCTCCTGAGGCAGAACTGGGAAGTGATATAGTTGTCCCCTAGATCACTATGCCAAGGGATCGGGGAGCAGGAGCCGACACAATCAGCTGATTGCCCTGGCAGATTTATTTTAAAAGATTGTCTCTGATGTTTTATCGCCTTCAAATTCCAGAATTTTCCACTATATTATACCCCCAGCGTGTATTGTGACCTCCAAGCTTCTGTGCCCACAAGTGTGAACTGTAACCATTAAGGGTGTTGTGCCAATACGGCCTATGGCCCAGACGGATGGGGATATATCAAAACCTGTGTAGAGGAAAAGTTGACCAGTTGCCCATAGCAACCAATCAAATCGCTGCTTTCATTTTTCCCGAAGCTTTTTTGAAAATGAAAGAAGCTAGCTGATTGGTTGCTATGGGCGACCGGTCAAGTTTTCTTCTGCACAGGCTTTCATAAATCTCCCCTCATAGGCCGTATTGGCCCTATGACACTGGCCTGAAACTGTGGCCCTCCAGATGTTGCAAAACTTCAACTCCCAGCATGCCCGGACAGCCAACGGCTGTCCGGGCATGCTGGGAGTTGAAGTTTTGCAACATCTGGAGGGCCACAGTTTCAGACCACTGCCCTATGGGGGAGATTTATCAAAACCTGTCCAGAGGAAAAGTTGCCCAGTTGCCCATAGCAACCAATCAGCCCGTGTCTTTCATTTTTGATAAGGCTTCTGTAAAATGAAAGAAGCGATCTGATTGGTTGCTATTGGCAACTGGGCAACTTTTCCTCTGGGCAGGTTTTGATAAATATCCTCCGATATCTTTAAGATTTCAAGTATATCTTTAGTAACCCTCAACCACCATGTTACTAACAGACATATATATATATATATATATATATATATATCCCATATCAACCAGGGCATTCTGGGATTAGTAGTCCTACAAGAATGTATAAGCCCTTCAGTCTCTGGCTCCATAAAAGGCAAAATCCCTGGGCCCCTGAACCGATGTCAGACTCTAAATTTATACATCATGTAGTATTAATTTGTGTACCAGGCTGCACAGCCTTCTGGGAAATGCTGTCACCTCACAGCATGACAAGCTCTTAAAAACGTCAAAGCATTTTATGCCACAATATATAGTTACCAGTTTAGCACCTGAGGCTTTGTGGTAGTATTACCGGCGCGCACAGCAAATCTCCGACGACACATTATTTCATCTCGCTTTGGGGAGAATACATTATGATGGAGACGCTGCAAAGCCCGGACTTAGCATGTCTGAGGAGACACCTATAGGACACGGGATCCTTCCTGGCAGCGCCACTGTTCATTTTGTGGAGCATTTCTCTTCTGGGGCGGGGGGGGGATGTCTTTTTTTTTTTTTATTTATTTTAAGCAATGAACGCACACGAAATTATTCTAAAATAGTTCAGTTTGCGTCATCGGGTTACATGAGTCATTGGCTTTGGACGCGAACAGCAGAAAGTGCAACGTTTTTTTTATCAATCTTCATCTTCCGGAACAGGAAGCTTTAATTATTACGTCGATTTCATGGCACTTTAACCCTTTGGCAGCTTCCGATCTGAAGGCATAGACAGACTGCTGGCACTCAACAGACTGAGGGAATCGAATCTAAACAGACTGAATCCCGCGCTTGGTTTCATAAATAATTCTGATTCGCTTAAATCAAATCAAATTTTTGAGAGGTGTTTCAGGTGAATTGCGTACAGGAGCAGGGATTCTCATCAAAGAGAAGAGTCTCTGCTCCTATACAATGAATGGTGAAGGTTGCACCGTAATAGATGGTGGGCAATGTGCAGAAGGAGCGCTCATTGCACAGGAGTAGGGACTCTTGTCAAAGACAGGTGTCCCTGCCCCTATACAATGAGTGGTAAGAATTGCAATAGTTGGTGGTCAGGGTGCCGGAGGTGCGTTCATTGTATAGGAACAGGGACTCTTAAGCACTAGGGCCTGAGTATGACTATTATTCTTTACCCCCATATAGCTACTTTACCTCCCTGCATACACATGATGCTGAGTTCACACTACATTTATGGGGAGATTTATCAAAACCTGTGCAGAGGAAGAGTGGTGGAGTTGCCCATAGCAACCAATCAGATTGCTTCTTTCATTTTCCACAGGCCTCTTTAGAGGCCTGTGGAAAATGAAAGAAGCAATCTGATTGGTTGCTATGGGCAACTGCACCACTCTTCCTCTGCACAGGTTTTGATAAATCTCCCCCTTAGTGTTTACATTTCGCTGTAGCTGTTCCGTTACCTTTAATTTCGCTCTATACAAAAGCGTAGTTAACGCTAATGTAGTTAGGCTATTGTATATGTTTTATTTTTTTGTATTAGTTTTTTTATTTTTTAAATGTAAGTCAATAGTAAACAGATTATGCTGTAAATTTTAGAGTCCCCTCACTTTTTCCATTTTTCATTTAAATAAAAAGAGATTAAAAATTAAAAAGTTAAAGGGGTCAAAATAGAAAAAGTTTCAGCATATTATATATGCTTTTTACATATCTTCTAAAAAAAATGCTAAAAATGTTAAAAGTAGTAAAATAAAACAAAACCTATATATAAATTGGGTATCGTTGTCATTATATGAACCTTTTTTTTATTTATTTTCTTTCTTTCTCTTTTTTTTGTTAATTTAGCCTCACATATATATATATATATATATATATATATATATATATACGATATATATATATATATATATATATATATATGCTGTAGATTTTCTAGTCGAATGAGTGACATCACATCACTACAAAGTATGATTGGTCCTGCATAAAACAAGCCCTCTCTGGATGGAAACGTAAAATAGTAATGGCTATTAGTTGGTAAGGAGGCAGTTTAAGGTAGTGTTTCCCAATTACTGTGCCTCGAGCTCCACGCATGCACTACAACTACAAATACGGTTGTCCGGGCATGCTGGGATTTATAGTTTTACAACATCTAGGGGCACACTAGTTGGGAAACAATGCATGAGAGAAAATAACTAGAACCACCTCTATTCCCAGGTTAGGGGGATGGAATTAGGACAACTCCTACATTATTTGGCTAGGAGTCTTTGCATGTGACTAGATTAGGAAAACACTGATTTACAAAAAAAAAAAAATTATAATCATGAGTTCTGTCCAGATAAATCACTGTGAACTATAGCAAAATTCTACTTATTTAGAAATTAATTGAACTGTAAAGTCTACCTGTCTGACCGGAGTTGTAGTTTTGTATCAGCTGGAGGCACACCAGTTGGGAAACACTAAGAGGTTAACAAATTTATGCTGGAATCTGATTGGTTGGTATAAGCAACTGCTCCACTGCATTAAGTTTAACCAATCTTCCCTTATGTTTTGATCCTAGTATTAAACGTATACATTAAACGTTTACAAAAATGCAATGTGAACTGCGCCCAACACCCAGACACTTTCCCCTGGGCTACATTCCCGCTCTGTATTTTCTATTATATATTTTTTTTACGCTTCTTAAACATAACATGCGGCTGCCATTGATTGATTGTTCCGTAATGGATTCCCCGCCAGACACTAAAGAGTCCCCCGGTCAACGGCTGGTGGCGAACAATTACTGTATGAGGATGAATTGCGCCGCCTGTTAGGACCGGAGAATGCGATGTTTAAAACAATGAATCATTGCTGCTTCAGGGTGTCAGTATAATGCGCCTCTTATTACAGAGGAAATTAACATGTGTGTTTACATATATCTCGTTCCAGCGGCAGGCGACGGGTGCCTGAGGGGAGGAACCGCGCACGGCTACCGCTTCGTGCTACATTAAATATAGCCTCCTCTTTGCATAAGTTGCTCTTCATTCTTTAGCATTCATATTTTTTACCCTCAAATGTAACATATACTGATGAAATCTTTATCTGTATTATACCGGGTCATCATTTACGCTTTTTTATATATCACGTCGCTCCCCCTTCTATTAGTTTAAGCGTAAAGTTGTCAGTGCGCGTTAGGCCGGGATCCATCTTGCGTGCCACGGTCATCACACTTTACGAATGTGTAATATCACATATTACGGTTTTGGCCTGTAGGGGGGGTCACAATGGTGCACGCTATTTCAAGCACCCACAATGGTGGATTATAATAGCACTGTATCTGGCCGTACGACCAGTGGGGCAAAGGCTATCGGATCTAATAAGCTGCTCGCTCTGAGGAGGGAGGACGGGAAAATGGATACTGAGGGATAGAAGAGGATTAGCTGATAAAAAAAGATTTAACACAGCTGGTCCTCTCATGAGGAGAGACAGACAGTCAAGGCTGTCAATGCACAGACATGTGAGATGGTCGACAGATCCTGAAGAAAACCATGTGATCGGCCGATGAGGCATATGTCTGTGGGGAAATGACATTTTGGATGGGGCTTTATAGACAAAGCTTCATGATCCTTATAGGAGACAACAAATATACAGGAAACTTTAGAAGGTGAGGTTCAATCTGTACTAACAGTAATCTAGTGATCAATAAACTGATAGTATTCTAGGGATCAATATGCTAAAGAGATTATAGTGATCAATATACCAATAGCATTCTAGTGATCTATAAACTAATGGCATTTAAGTGTACTCTATACTGATAGCATTCTAGTGATCTCTATACTGATAAAATGCTAGTAATCTCTATACTGATTGCATTCTAGTGATCTATATACTGATAGCATTCTAGTGATCTCTATACTGATAGCATTCTAGTGATCTCTATACTGATAGCATTCTAGTGATCTCTATACTGATTGCATTCTAGTGATCTCTATACTGATGGCATTCTAGTGATCTATATACTGATGGCATTCTAGTGATCTATATACTGATTGCATTCTAGTGATCTATATACTGATAGCATTCTAGTGATCTATATACTGATAACATTCTAGTGATCTCTATACTGATAGCATTCTAGTGATCTCTATACTGATAGCATTCTAGTGATCTCTATACTGATAGCATTCTAGTGATCTATATACTGATTGCATTCTAGTGATCCATATACTGATAGCATTCTAGTGATCTATAAACTAATGGCATTTAAGTGTACTCTATACTGATAGCATTTTAGTGATCTCTATACTGATAGCATTCTAGTGATCTCTATACTGATAGCATTCTAGTGATCTATAAACTAATGGCATTTAAGTGTACTCTATACTGATAGCATTCTAGTGATCTCTATACTGATAAAATGCTAGTAATCTCTATACTGATTGCATTCTAGTGATCTATATACTGATAGCATTCTAGTGATCTCTATACTGATAGCATTCTAGTGATCTCTATACTGATTGCATTCTAGTGATCTCTATACTGATGGCATTCTAGTGATCTATATACTGATAGCATTCTAGTGATCTATATACTGATTGCATTCTAGTGATCTATATACTGATAGCATTCTAGTGATCTATATACTGATAACATTCTAGTGATCTCTATACTGATAGCATTCTAGTGATCTCTATACTGATAGCATTCTAGTGATCTCTATACTGATAGCATTCTAGTGATCTATATACTGATTGCATTCTAGTGATCCATATACTGATAGCATTCTAGTGATCTATAAACTAATGGCATTTAAGTGTACTCTATACTGATAGCATTTTAGTGATCTCTATACTGATAGCATTCTAGTGATCTCTATACTGATAACATTCTAGTGATCTATATACTGAGAGCATTCTAGTGATCTCTATACTGATAGCATTCTAGTGATCTCTATACTGATAGCATTCTAGTGATCTCTGTACTGATAGCATTCTAGTGATCTCTATACTGATAGCATTCTTGTGATCTCTATACTGATAACATTCTAGTGATCTCTATACTGATAGCATTCTAGTGATCTCTATACTGATAGCATTCTAGTGATCTCTATACTGATAACATTCTAGTGATCTCTATACTGATAACATTCTAGTGATCTCTACTGATTACATTCTAGTGATCTCTATACTGATAGCATTCTAGTGATCTCTATACTGATAGCATTCTAGTAATCTCTATACTGATAGCATTCTAGTGATCTATATACTGATAACATTCTAGTGATCTCTATACTGATAGCATTCTAGTGATCTCTATACTGATAGCATTCTAGTGATCTCTATACTGATAGCATTCTAGTGATCTCTATACTGATAGCATTCTAGTGATCTATATACTGATTGCATTCTAGTGATCTCTATACTGATAGCATTCTAGTGATCTATATACTGATAGCATTCTAGTGATCTCTATACTGATAGCATTCTAGTGATCTCTACTGATAACATTCTAGTGATCTCTATACTGATAGCATTCTAGTGATCTCTACTGATAACATTCTAGTGATCTATACTGATAGCATTCTAGTGATATACACTGATAACATTCTAGTGATATATACTGATAGCAGAATACACTTGGTAAGGATTACTTTTTATAAACATTGTCTTCTAGGCGTGGTGCTCCTTTAAGTGCATGTCCAGTAACTAGCAATATATAACACAGACATTCATATGTTGATTTCTACAATGCAAGATGAACCTACAATGTCTGCCATAAACAATAATTATATAGATGGTGGTCGTCTTACCAGCAATAGTCATTGCAAATGGCTGGAAAATTCGCTTGCAACATTTAATAATCCATAAATATGTAAAAGATAAGACATTAACAAGACAATGTGATATTAATGGCACAATTACACCAGCAGAATTACATTCATGTGTGATAAAGTATCGGACCTTCCATGGCCTAAATGTTCATCTTGATAACACAATTTCAGTGATTGAAAACCCAGATCAAGCGCAAATCCCATCATCCTAAGAAGTTATTACCCGAAACTGCGTAAGGAGTATAAATGGGATCTGCATTCAATACCAGAAAATCAGCAGATTTACATATTGTCCCATTCTCTATTGTGAACAGCCTTCTACTGCTCAGATCCATAACATTCTACACAAGGGGCAGTATTATAGTAGTTATATTCTTGTATATAGGGACAGTATTATAGTAGATATATTCTTATATATAGGGGCAGTATTATAGTAGTTATATTCTTGTATATAGGAGCAGTATTATAGTAGTTATATTCTTGTATATAGGGGCAGTATTATAGTAGTTATATTCTTGAATATAGGAGGCAGTATTATAGTAGTTATATTCTTGTATATAGGGGCAGTATTATAGTAGTTATATTCTTGTATATAGGAGCAGTATTATAGTAGTTATATTCCTGTATATAGGAGCAGTATTATAGTAGTTATATTCTTGTATATAGGAGCAGTATTATAGCAGTTATATTCTTGTATATAGGGGCAGTATTATAGTAGATATATTCTTGTATATAGGAGTAGTATTATAGTAGTTATATTCTTGTATATAGGAGCAGTATTACAGTAGTTATATTCTTGTATATAGGAGTAGTATTATAATAGTTATATTCTTGTATATAGGGGCAGTATTATAGTAGATATATTCTTGTATATAGGAGCAGTATTATAGTAGTTATATTCTTGTATATAGGGGCAGTATTATAGTAGTTATATTCTTGTATATAGGAGCAGTATTATAGTAGTTATATTCTTGTATATAGGAGCAGTATTATAGTAGTTATATTCTTGTATATAGGGGCAGTATTATAGTAGCTATATTCTTGTATATAGGAGCAGTATTATAGTAGTTATATTCTTGTATATAGGAGCAATATCAGTAGTTGTATTCTTGTATATAGGAGTAGTATTATAGTAGTTCTATTCTTGTATATAGGAGCAGTATTATAATAGTTATATTCTGGTATATAGGAGCAGTATTATAGTAGTTATATTCTTGTATATAGGAACAGTATTATAGTAGTTATATTCTTGTATATAGGAGCAGTATTATAGTAGTTATATTCTTGTATGTAGGAGTAGTATTATAGTAGTTCTATTCTTGTATATAGGAGCAGTATTATAGTAGTTATATTCTTGTATATAGGAGCAGTATTACAGTAGTTATATTCATGTATTTAGGAGTAGTATTATAGTAGTTATATTCTTGTATATAGGAGCAGTATTATAGTAGTTATATTATTGGATATAGGAGCAGTATTATAGTAGTTATATTCTTGTATATAGGAGCAGTATTATAGTAGTTATATTCTTGTATATAGGAGCAGTATTATAGTAGTTATATTCTTGTATATAGGAGCAGTATTATAGTAGTTATATTCTTGTATATAGGGGGCAGTGTTATAGTAGTTATATTCTTGTACATAGGGGCAGTATTATAGTAGTTATATTCTTGAATATAGGAGCAGTATTATAGTAGTTATATTCTTGTATATAGGAGCAGTATTATAGTAGTTATAGTCTTGTACATAGGAGCAGTATTATAGTAGTTATATTCTTGTATATAGGAGCAGTATTATAGTAGTTATATTCTTGTATATAGGAGCAGTATTATAGTAGTTATATTCTTGTATATAGGAGCAGTATTATAGTAGTTACATTCTTGTACATAGGAGCACTATTATAGCAGTTATATTCTTGTATATAGGGGCAGTATTATAGTAGTTATATTCTTGTATATAGGGGGCAGTATTATAGTAGTTATATTCTTGCACAGAAGAGCAGTATTATAGAAGTCATATTCTTGTATATAGGAGCAGTATTATATTAGTTTTCTTCTTGTACTTAGGAGCAGTATAATAATTTAACTAGTCTTAACTCAACTATATTGACACATAATGGCTGAATGGTGACAGATGCATTTGCAAACCAGAAATGTGCTCAATGTAGTTATCGCCTTCTATTCTCCACTGTCCTTGAAATCATACAAAAGGGTTCAAAATCATCTACAGAAACCAACTATACAAATCCCAATAAGCAATTAAAAAATAATGATATTTTTCTTCCGCTTACATATAATAAAGGGAACAATAACATTCTATCCCAATACCAATAGCTTCTATTATTTTTTTTTTTTTTTAGAACAATCAGTTTCATAATTTCATCTTGCTTCTTACTTACGCTTAAATGATCAGAGAAATCAATCTTCATGGCCATTCCACCGTCATGTCAACTCATTTTCTTCTTTTTTCCCCATTTTTAAGTTTACATCATTTACCGTATTTTTCATCCTATAGGACGCACCGGCGGATAAGACGCACCCAATTTATAGGTGCAAAATCTTAAAAAAATAAAAATTTTGAACCCAATAGTGGTCTTCAACCTGCAGACCTCCAGATGTTGCAAAACTACAACTCCCAGCATGCCCGGACAGCCGTTGGCTGTCCGGGCATACTGGGAGTTGTAGTTTTGCAACATCTGGAGGTCCGCAGATTGAAGACCACTGCATAGGAGGTAATACTCACGTGTCCCCGCCGCTCCGGACCCGTCACTGCTGCCCTGGATGTCGCTCCATCGCTGTCGCCGTCGCTCCGGAACGTCTCTGCTGCCGGCCGGGTATCCTTGCTCTCCGTCGCCGCCATCACGTCGTTACGCACGCCGACGCACGCCGACGCACGTACGCGCCGACGTGATGACGAGGAAGGAGAGCGCCGGCCATACAGGGGATCCCTGAACGGAGAAGACACCGAGGAGGCAGGTAAGGTCCCTTCCGGTGTCCTGTAAGCACTAACCCGGCTATTCAGTCGGGCTGTTCGGGACCGCCGCGGTGAAATCGCTGAACAGCCGGGTTAGTGTCACTTTCCCTTCAGACGCGGCGGTCAGCTTTGATCGCCGCGTCTGAAGGGTTAATACAGGGCATCACCGCAATCGGTGATGTCCTGTATTAGCCGTGGGTCCCGGCCGTTGATGGCCGCAGGGACCGCCGCGATGGGGTGTATTCGCCGTATAAGACGCACCGACTTTTTCCCCCCAGTTTTGGGGAAGAAAAAGTGCGTCTTATACGGCGAAAAATACGGTATGTGATAGGCAGAAGGCAATGGACTGTTGAACATATACCATTCACATACAGTATAGTTATGGATTCTGTAGACTTACATGGGTAGTTTTTAATAAACGCATTTGCAATAAATTTAAGCTCTATTCTAATTTATGCAAACACATTATCACAAGTCATCTGCCTTAAAGGGGTACTCCGGCGAAAAACAATTTTTTTTTTTATTAAACTGGTACCCCAAAGTTATACAGGTTTGTAAATTACGTCTATTTAAAAATATTAATCCTTCCAGTACTTATCAGCTGCTGTTTGCTACAGAGGAAGTTGTATTTCTTTCTGGAATTCTTTTCAGTCTGACGACAGTGCTCTCTGCTGACACCTCTGTCCATTTTAGGAACTGTCCAGAGTAGAAGCAAATCCCCATAGCAAACCTCTCCTGCTCTGGACAGTTCCTGATATGGACAGAGGTGTCAGTAGAGAGCACTGTGGTCAGACTGGAAAGACCCATGTCAGACCGATGAGACCACATGCAATCTCATGCCCGGCGCCCCAGCTCTTCCCATGAATGGAGTGGCCACCGCTCCATGCACTTTATGGGAGAGCCAGAGATAGATGAGCGCTGCATCTATAGCTCTCCCATAGAGATACAAGGAGGGAACATGTTGACCCCCATACCATGTGCATGAGGAGAGATGGGCACCAGACATGAGATTGCTGGGGTCCCAGCAGTGAAAAAACTTGTGATCAGACACTTGTCCCCTTTCCTGTGGATAGGGCATAGGTTCAGTACTAGAGTTCCCCTTTAAAGTGCTGGCATATCACTAGAATAGCTTATCACAAATAGTTAGCACAGACTTTTTCAGCAGATTGCTTTTCTGTGGGATCATACCCCTCCCCCATACCATCAATGAGCCTTCATGCCTTAAAGGGGTATTCCGGTGGAAAACTTTTTTTTTTTTTTTTTTTTTATCAACTGGTGCCAGAAAGTTAAACAGATTTGTAAATGACTTGTATTAAAAAAAATCTTAATCCTTCCAGTACTTATTAGATGCTGAATACTACAGAGGAAAGTATTTCCTTTTTGGAACACAGAGCTCTCTGCTGACATCATGATCACAGTGCTCTCTGCTGACATCTCTGTCCATTTTAGGAACTGTCCAGAGCAGCATGTTTGCTATGGGGATTGTACTGGTTGCTCTTCCTTGGACACTTCAGGTAGGTTGTAACTAATATATACCAGGAGCACCCAACAAGACTAGCCAATCTGGAGATACTCTGACCAAGTCATCTAAAAGTCCCTATTTGTCCCTTGTCACAGTCACTCAGAACCAGAAAAATGGGCAAAAGTAAGGATCTAACATCACCTTTAAGAACTAACCGGTCACTTACTGCCTAATGTATCCCACCACTTATCAGTTGTCATTGTCACCAGATAATCCCTGCTGCTCATTCACATGTCAATGGTTTTCATGTTTAAAAAAAGAGCTTATTATTGGTAGAATATCACCCATTGTATTCTTCAGCAGATAGGGCAAAAAGCCTGTAACTCAAGCCTGAGCAAAGTCTTAGATATAAAGTCTTAAAGATAAATTCTTTCTTCATATTTTTTAGATCATCTTTAGTCTTTTAGATGCCATTTTGTTGGTCTGCTTCCTACTGAGTTCCAATTGGGCATCCCCCTCAGTCGATAAGAGATATGTTAACGCTGCCCATAACTCTACAGTCAGTCTATAAAAGTAATTGAGGAGGCCTCTGACCTTGCCTTATGACCTATAGATTTGATTCTAATGGCACTAATATCGGGGGTGAAAATGGATTATGGTTGTAAATATTGACAGAGAACTCTTGATCCTTAAATGGGCACTCTCATTAAAACTGATTTTTGCTGTTTACTTTTTATGGTAAATAAAGCAAATCTTTCTAGTGTACCTTGTTTAAAAAAAAATGAAGTTTTCTATGTTTTATTTGTGTTTAAAAAAGCTGCCACAAGGTGTCTCCCTACTTGTGCAAAGCACATCCTCCCCAACCCCCCCCCCCCCCCCCCATCTCTTGCATAGACTTCTGACTCCTGCTGGCCTGGCAGAATATCCAAAATCAGGAAATGTAGTCTGGAGTGCTGAGGGGGGGGGGGATGCAGCCTTATTCAATAATAGCTCATCTCACACTGAACTGCTCTGGGCTGTGTGTGGCAGAGTGAGGGAGGAAGTTCTCCCCCTGTATGGCTTCAGATGATGTCACGCCTACTGGGGAACGCCCCCTTCCCAGTCTGTGAATCTGACATACTGAGCAGAAAATACAGAGCAATATCAAGGTAGAAAACTCAAAAATAATAAAAATAAAGGCAGGGGGTGGTTTATCATGATGGGGAGGATTATAAAATTTAACAAGATCGTGATTTTGTGTAACTGTTTTGACTGCAGCATATGTGATGGCGTAGGACAGCAGATAATGCAAAATCCAGTGAGCGGAGGAACACAACAGAGCGGATATTACTTACAGCAATTCTTCACTCCTTGTAAAAGAAAGACATGAAAGCAGCTGTAAATAGAGACAGTGTGCAAGAGAGGAGGGGATCTATATTCCTTCACATTGGTATTACATAGTAACAGAGTTCATAAGGTTGACAAAAGATCAGAGATCATCAAGTTCAACCTACAGTATATCCCTTGTAATATAAAAGACCTCTGGGTGGCACCGCTAACGAATATACCGGTGACACAATCAACACATAGGAAGCCTGTTTAATGGATAATAGGGGTGGATCCAATACTGAAGTGGTCCAGAGGTGCTAGGATAAAGAAAGGTAATAGACTTAATATAGGTATAAACTAATTCCAAAAAGCATCTGGTACTCACCGCTAGGACCACAACTCTAGTCTCCAAACATGGAGCAAACCAGAGGACCGGGATGTCAGATCAGCGTGGGGCGTTCTAGCGCCCCATGCAGATCTGACATCCCGCTCCTTGGTTTTCTCCACAATTGGAGCCTAGAGTTGCGGTCCTAGGGGTGAGTGCTAGATGCTTTTTGGATACTAATTTATACATCAACCTATATCCCTAATGAGTCCCTGCTGAGTTTATCCAGAGGAAGGCTAAAAACCCTCATATTAGAGGTAAGAATTCCTTCCCGACTCCAAATTGGGCATCAGAATAAATCCCTGGATCAACGTTCTGTCCCTATAAATCTAGTATACATAACCAGCAATGTTATTACTCTCTAGAAATGCACCCAGGCCCTTCCTGACCTTTTATTGAGTTCCCATGACCACCTCCTTTGACAGAGAGTTTCATAGTTTCACTGTAAAGAACCCCCGTCTGTGCTGGTGTAGAAACCTTCTTTCCTCTTAACGTAGAGGATGTCCCCGCGTTAGAGTATGTTCACACTGAGTAATTTGAGCGGAATTTGCGCACACGAAACTTGTGCTGTGAACATTACCATTTGTGTGATTGTGTCTTCCGCAGTCCTGTTCACACTGTGGTATTTCAGCCGCAGAGAATTACGATTCCCTGCAAGCCCTGGCGGCATCAAAACAAAGTTTCTGTTCAGATATGGGTAAAAAAATAAAGAGTAAAAAATAATCACTTCTTAGTTATGAAGGAGTCATCTGATGAAGACACATCATGGTACTGTTCTATATTTCTCATTAGGCCTCCAAGAGAATGAAAAGTCTTATTTGCGGGGATCTATTAAGACCGGAATCTCAGAAGTTCCAATACAATTTTCCCACTGCTATCAGGTGTAAATTGTAATGAATTTAGGACGCGGGGGGCAATCATACCGCTCTGTGCTAAACCAAGCCCCTCTTGCTCAAGCCCTGCCTGCTCAGCAAGCATAGAACGGACAAAAGTTGCATAACATTTGCACACATCTGCAGCTTTAGCAAATTTAGCAATTTTTCCCAGGTTCATATTCATAAAGATCCCCCATTATTTCTATGCAGTATTAGTGCGGTAAATGGTTTCTCCATACAATGTACACAAATGTGTAGTAATAGTAAATTAATATATAATCCTATCAGCAATTAATAACCTCATGGGGAACCCCTCAATATGTGGAGCCTACAACCCAAAAGAAGTTATTCATCCACCTTGTAAGCATTTAGAGGTGGGATCTGATCTTGCCTTAAAGGGGTACTCCGCTGAAAACATATTTTCCCCAGCAGCGGGACTCCCCGAGATCTCTGGAACATGGAAGCTTGGAGCTTTCACGTTCGTGATGTCACGCCATGCCCCTTCCATTCATGTCTATTGGAAGGGGAGTACCGGCTGGTACATAGCCTTCATGTCTCCTCCCATAAACATGAATGGAGGGGGTGCGGCGGCTGTGTTCGCCAGTCATCATGCATGGAGCAGAGTTTGCTCCATGCATCGAATGACAGGGGTGTTGCAGCAGAGATTGCGGGGGTCCCCAGCAGCGGGACCCCCATGATCGGACATCTTGTCCCCCATCCTTTGGATAGAGGATAACATGTTTTCAGCGAAGTACCCCTTTAAGACCTATAGATTGGATCTTAATGACAGTGATACTGAGTGTAAAAATGGGTTAAGGTGAGAAATATTGATAGGGAGCCTTCAACCCAAAATAATTTATGTGCCCACTTTTTAGACCCACTTGATCGTGGGTGGAATGTTGGCCGTAGACATTTACATGATAGTAAAATGCTTCATGGATCAGCAATGTTTGGCATTAAACAGCCAACCCCCAACTCTATACAAAAAGGCTAGTCCAATGGCTCTGAATAGTGACTACCTACCTGTAGATATGCTTTAAAAGTAATCACTAAAATGATCTCCATGTCAATGAACCATTGGCTCTCATCATCCAACAGACACTTGTGAATGACAAATGGCCAAAAGTATTCAACCCACCCGTCTCTTTGTTATGTAATTTACGTAACTCCCATTGACAGGGGCACATTGCGTAGCATCAGGACCTATGATGTGTTAGTACCTCTGAAAGTCCCAGCCACAATGCCATGCTGGATATGACGGATCAAAATATAGGCTTATGGCCTTTGGTCTATAATGTCATAACTCTCCTATAGTACTGGGTATTTTGGCTGCAAGAAAAACTACAAAATCCGGATGTGATAAGGAAAGTCTATTCTACAGGTCTCTAGGTTCAGCTAATCACATACTTAATATCTTAATCCCTGTGTTATAGAAACATAGAATTTACATTACAGTCACTGCACCTGATAATTTCACTTCAAAAGGTCAGAAAAATTGCAGGTATGAGAAATGTCAACCATCACTTTCCAAAAATGAAGGGTTGGACACAGGAGATTCCCTGAGAAATGTTTTCTAAACTGGGAAATCTGCTCTTAGGAGGGTATTTCTTATAGTATTAGAGCGCAAGTGCTGCAGATATTAGGCAAGATTATTCAGTAAATAGCTTCTATAACAATGTTATACAGCACATGCGGAAATTCAGAAGTGTGAATGGGAGTGCCGAACCCCATACAAGTCTATTGGGTTTTCATTTGAGGGGGAATTCTGCAAGCGAAAATTCTGCCATGTGAATAGACCCTAATACTGCTTCCTAAGTACAAGAATATAACTACTATAATACTGCCCCCTGTGTATAAGAATATAACTACTATAATACTGCCCCTTGTGTATATGAATATAACTACTATAATACTGCTCCTATATACAAGAATATAACTACTATAATACTGCTTCCTATATACAAGAATATAACTACTATAATACTGCTCCTATATACAAGAATATAACTACTATAATACTGCCCCCTATATACAAGAATATAACTACTATAATACTGCTCCTATATACAAGAATATAACTACTATAATACTGCTCTTATATACAAGAATATAACTACTATAATACTGCCTCCTATATACAAGAATATAACTACTATAATACTGCCCTCTATATACAAGAATATAACTACTATAATACTGCTCCTATATACAAGAATATAACTACTATAATACTGCTCCTATATACAAGAATATAACTACTATAATACTGTCTCCTATATACAAGAATATAACTACTATAATACTTCTTCTATATACAAGAATATAACTACTATAATACTACTCCTATATACAAGAATATAACTACTATAATACTGCTCCTATATACACGAATATAACTACTATAATACTGCTCCTATATACAAGAATATAATTACTATAATACTGCCCCTATATACAAGAATATAACTACTATAATACTGCCCCTATATACAAGAATATAACTACTATAATACTGCTCCTATATACAAGAAAATAACTACTATAATACTGCTCCTATATACAAGAATATAACTACTATAATACTGCTCCTATATACAAGAATATAACTACTATAATACTGCTCCTATATACAAGAATGTAACTACTATAATACTGCTCCTATATACAACACCAACAACAAAAGCGTCAGCAACAAAGATGTATGAAACATTACAAAAGTTTATTTATTGAGAATAAAAAAATGCATCATAGCAATTAAAAAGCACAGTGTACACAGCTGGAAGAAAAGGCAGAAACATACAGGCTCAAGGTGAGGGGTATATGAATGCAAAGAACACTGACAAACGTTGCATAAACAAGGGACTCACATGAAAAGATGCAGACCATGCAATAAAGTTCAATATTTGAGTACAAATGCAACAGCAGTCAGAAAGAATTACAGAAGTATATTACCACAACCGAGCCATGTAGTTACCTGCACCTACCCCAACGCACGTTTCACGCCAATGGGCTTCGTCAGGGGGCGTGGCTATTCCTGGATACAGGTATTCTATTTATATGGTGGACTGACCTATCCCTAACTAGTGACCATGAAAGACATATAAATGCACCAATCATTATCTACCGCCTAGAGGAAGTGGTAATATGCAAAGCCGTACCTAGTTCAAAGGAATGAAAAACTAGCGCCATAATGGTGCCGCGCGATCCCCGAAGTGACTGCAGCCATGTGATCGTATCGGTCACATGACCGGAGACACGCCCGTGTGATGACGCGGAGGTAAACAAAGTCCTGTGTGTCAATAATGAGCGCCGGGAGGATGCAAAACATAGCGCGAGGCGCATGCGCATGTGTGTTCAGACCGAACTTAGACAAAGTGAAGAGTGCAAATAGTGCTGAAGTGGAACATGCAGTGCAGGGGAAAAAACTGTGAACAACATGTGCACCATACAAAATATTAAATGTTAACAAGTTAATACCTACCTGAGGTGATTGCTGTGTAAAAAAATTAATTATAATGTGTGTAGCCAATGACTGGATGTGACTAGATAACGTGTATGTCAGTCGAATGTGAGTGAGGAAAGTGAACGTGATGTAAGGATAATGTGAATGTACTATAGACTGTGTGTGACTATGTGAAGGTGAGATAAGTGCCATAAGTGAACGTGGTGTACGGATAATGTGAGTGTAATGTAGACTATGTGTGGCTATGTGAAGGTGAGATAAGTGCCATGTGTTAATGTGAATATAACATCACACAGCATAGTGGACAAGTAATAGACTGTGGTATTAAACCACAAAAATAGTGGATAAATAGTTAACAATTCATTATTGAAATATAAATATATTTAAAAAAAAAATATATAAAAAAATTCTATATATATATATATATAAAAATATGTAGATGAATTATTCTATGAAGAAACTAATGTATGTACACACATATATGTATAAAATAATATTAAAATCTGTAAGGGTGCATACAGAATCAATGCATCTAGACACATACAAAAAAGTGCAAATGCAGATAGTGGATGCCGCCTAGGCGCAAATAATACATGGCTCGGTTGCTGCTTAGTAAACATATTGGTGGCAAGGAGATATGGGGTGCATTGTACAATGAATAGTCCAGTGGGAAATGGTGCCCATCCAGCATGGAACTCTAGAAATAAAGAGAATGAGAGACAAAAGAGAGAAGGAAATAAAAATTAAAATAAGATAATTAAAAACCTATAAAACCAGAAATAAACGACTGGGAGCAGACCAAAAATACAGGACTCAATGACTATATTAGTTATGCCCCCTTCATATAACCATCACACGTGTATTCTGTATTTTTGGTCTGCTCCCAGTCGTTTATTTCTGGTTTTATAGGTTTTTAATTATCTTATTTTAATTTTTATTTCCTTCTCTCTTTTGTCTCTCATTCTCTTTATTTCTAGAGTTCCATGCTGGATGGGCACCATTTCCCACTGGACTATTCATTGTACAATGCACCCCATATCTCCTTGCCGCCAATATGTTTACTAAGCAGCAACCGAGCCATGTATTATTTGCGCCTAGGCGGCATCCACTATCTGCATTTGCACTTTTTTGTATGTGTCTAGATGCATTGATTCTGTATGCACCCTTACAGATTTTAATATTATTTTTATACATATATGTGTGTACATACATTAGTTTCTTCATAGAATAATTCATCTACATATTTTTATATATATATATATAGAATTTTTTTTATATATATTTTTTTTAAATATATTTATATTTCAATAATGAATTGTTAACTATTTATCCACTATTTTTGTGGTTTAATACCACAGTCTATTACTTGTCCACTATGCTGTGTGATGTTATATTCACATTAACACATGGCACTTATCTCACCTTCACATAGCCACACATAGTCTACATTACACTCACATTATCCGTACACCACGTTCACTTATGGCACTTATCTCACCTTCACACATTATAATTAATTTTTTTACACAGCAATCACCTCAGGTAGGTATTAACTTGTTAACATTTAATATTTTGTATGGTGCACTTGTTGTTCACAGTTTTTTCCCCTGCACTGCATGTTCCACTTCAGCACTATTTGCACTCTTCACTTTGTCTAAGTTCGGTCTGAACACACATGCGCATGCGCCTCGCGTTATGTTTTGCATCCTCCCGGCGCTCATTATTGACACACAGGACTTTGTTTACCTCTGCGTCATCACACGGGCGTGTCTCCGGTCATGTGACCGATACGATCACATGGCTGCAGTCACTTTGGGGATCGCGCGGCACCATTATGGCGCTAGTTTTTCATTCCTTTGAACTAGGTACGGCTTTGCATATTACCACTTCCTCTAGGCGGTAGATATTGATTGGTGCATTTATATGTCTTTCATGGTCACTAGTTAGGGATAGGTCAGTCCACCATATAAATAGAATACCTGTATCCAGGAATAGCCACGCCCCCTGACGAAGCGCATTGGCGTGAAACGTGCGTTGGGGTAGGTGCAGGTAACTACATGGCTCGGTTGTGGTAATATATTTCTGTAATTCTTTCTGACTGCTGTTGCATTTGTACTCAAATATTGAACTTTATTGCATGGTCTGCATCTTTTCATGTGAGTCCCTTGTTTATGCAAAGTTTGTCAGTGTTCTTTGCATTCAAATACCCCTCACCTTGAGCCTGTATGTTTCTGCCTTTTCTTCCAGCTGTGTACACTGTGCTTTTTAATTGCTATGATACATTTTTTTTATTCTCAATAAATAAACTTTTGTAATGTTTCATACATCTTTGTTGCTGACGCTTTTGTTGTTGGTGTTGAATTTTCCCAGTGGGTGGCCTCGGCAACATATTCTTTGTTATATTGCCTTATAGGTGACACACTGCTCCTATATACAAGAATATAACTACTATAATACTGCTCCTATATACAAGAAAATAACTACTATAATACTGCTCCTATATACAAGAATATAACTACTATAATACTGCTCCCATATACAAGAATATAACTACTATAATACTGCTCCTATATACAAGAATATAACTACTATAATACTGCCCCTATATACAAGAATATAACTACTATAATACTGCTCCTATATACAAGAATATAACTACTATAATACTGCTCCCATATACAATAATATAACTACTATAATACTGCTCCTATATACAAGAATATAACTACTGTAATACTGCCCCTATATACAAGAATGTAACTACTATAATACTGCATCCTATATACAAGAATATAACTACTATAATACTGCCTCCTATATACAAGGATATAACTACCATAATACTGCTCCTATATACAAGAATATAACTACTATAATACTGACTACTATATACAAGAATATAACTACTATAATACTGCTCCTATATACAAGAAAATAACTACTATAATACTGCTCCATATATACAAGAATATAACTACTATAATACTGCTCCCATATACAATAATATAACTACTATAATACTGCTCCTATATACAAGAATATAACTACTGTAATACTGCCCCTATATACAAGAATGTAACTACTATAATACTGCATCCTATATACAAGAATATAACTACTATAATACTGCCTCCTATATACAAGGATATAACTACCATAATACTGCTCCTATATACAAGAATATAACTACTATAATGCTGACTACTATATACAAGAATATAACTACTATAACACTGCCTCCTATATACAAGAATATAACTACTATAATACTGCCCCTATATACAAGAATATAACTACTATAATACTGCTCCTATATACAAGAATATAACTACTATCATACTGCTCCTATATACAAGAATATAACTACTATAATACTGTTTACTATATACAAGAATGTAACTACTATAATACTGCCTCCTATGTACCACAATATATATTTTTCGGCATGACTCTGAGAACATCTTGTATAAACATAGGAATACTCTACATTGTGTGTAATCGTGCACTGGCGCCCCAGCCTATTTACATGGTGTCAGGCCATTGCTAAACGAATTGTGATTTATCGCCCTCACACACCGATAATATTAAACAAGAAGAATGAGTAATGTAATGTAGGAACCAAACATTCTGCACTAGAGGTTTCACAGGCCTCGGGGTGCTGGGACTGGGTCATGTCCTGAATAAGTGCTGAAAACTGATGGCTCTTAAATCTTGGAAATTCTGATGAATTGTCGCTCGGACTCCGGCGACAGCCGGCTAAACAGGACCCGGCGTCTATGAGGCGGCTTTTCTTCTTTTTCTCTTAATCACTGGTTAAAGTGTGCACAAATGTGCAAAAAATCCCATATACTTCTAATAATAATAACACAGTACTTACCTTTCAAAGTGCCAGCAGACGTCACATGGCGCTAAGGACCCTGATGACTGTCGGGTTGGGAATAAGAATTTATTTAATATTTTTTTATTCAGTTTTAAGTGAATTTAAAGCTTGTAAATTGCTCCCCACACAGTGTGTAAATGTGGGAGTGTAGAATTACACAATAGCAGCTCTGGGGCACAAAATGCTGCTCTAATGCTTGAAATCCATAGACGGAGAACAGGAGCGTTCATGAGTACCAGGAGCACAAAGGCGTAATGTTAGATCAACTACAACTTTACTGCAGTGCTGGGAATGATACAACAAAACTCAGGATCAGTCGGGACATAGAGGAGGTTGTGGTGGGTCATGGTCCTCTAGTGACCTAGGTAAAGTGTTCCCCTAGAGGGTTTGTCAGAGGGTGCCCAATACACTGTGTCTGTAAGAGAGTACTCCATACACAGTAGTTGTCAGAGGGTGCCCAATACACTGTGTCTGTGATTGAGTACCCCATATGCAGTGCTTGTCAGAGGGTGCCCAATACACTGTGTCTGTAAGAGAGTACTCCATACACAGTAGTTGTCAGAGGGTGCCCAATACACTGTGTCTGTGAGTGAGTACCCCATATGCAGTGCTTGCCAGAGGGCGCCCAACACACTGTCTGCAATTGAGTACCCCATATGCAGGGCTGGTCGGAGGGTGCCCAATACACTGTGTCTGTGAGTGAGTACCCCATATGCAGTGCTTGTCAGAGGGTGCCCAATACACTGTGTCTGTGAGTGAGTACCCCACATGCAGTGCTTGTCAGAGGGTGCTCTATACACTGTGTCTGTGAGTGAATACCCCATATGCAGTGCTTGTCAGAGGGTGCCCAATACACTGTGTCTGTGAGTGAGTACCTCACATGCAGTGCACAGACACAGGGGGTGCCTAATAACACTGTGTCTGTGAGTGAGTAACCCACATTCGGGGTTTGTCAGAGGGTGCCCAATACACACTGTTTGTGAATGAGTACCCCATATGTAGTGCTTGTCAGAGGGTGCCCAATACAATGTGTCTATGAGTGAGTAACCTATTTGCAGTAATTGTCAGAGGGTGCCCAATACACTGTGTCTGTGAGTGAGTACCCTATTTGCAATGCTTGTCAGAGGGTACCCAATACACTGTGTCTGTGAGTGAGTACACCACATGCAGTGCTTGTCAGAGGGTGCCCAATACACTGTGTCTGTGAGTGAGTACCCCACATGCAGTGCTTGTCAGAGGGTGCCCAATACACTGTGTCTGTGAGTGAGTACCCCCAAATAGAGTGCTTGTCAGAGGGTGCCCAATACACTGTTTCTGTGAAGTGCTCCAACTAAAGAGTGCTTATTTTGTAGGTACAATACCTCAGTGAATGAGTCCCTACATACATTGCCCATTTAGAGTACCTTACAATACAGTAATTTAGATGGCATTCTAAAGCAGTACTCACCGTACCCACTCATATACCCACCATCTAAGAAGTGACCCTTGATCAGCCAATCAGCATCAATGCAGAGGTCACATCCTCCTCCTGTAGAAGACTCCTGTAGTGGTCTGGTTTTATAAGGACTGTGAAATCATCGGCACAGTCCCTAGACTGTAGAATGCAGTGGGCCCTATTATGTAAAGCCCATGTGCAGCTTTACATGTTGCACATTTGGTCTTCCCTTGCCAACAAATGTTCCCAACTTGGGGGGGAGAGGCAACAATACCCTAAGCACCTGCTTAACCCGCCTACCCCTTGACTCCACCCTGGAGGAAGAGGGAGAATATTGCACCAGATTTCTATAGTGCCTGATCTGTCAGTCACCTGGAAAAGAAAAACACTGCATTACTCCAGTCTCTTGATTCCAGAGGTCAATTTTTAACCAAGTACTAGAGCGGTATAAATAGACATGTCAGTGCTCTCAATGACGGCATTAATCAGCTGTAATGAGTGCTTTAATCTGCTATATAATTAGACAGGAAGACAAGAGCCTGTTAATCATCCCTGGTTATCTGCAGCATCGCGGCTCCGGGATGGGTCTGTTTATCATCCAGTGCCCCGCTGAACCAACATTTACCTGCTCCGTACGATACAACGGTCCCTCAAGTTACAAGAAGTTATTAATTCATTCCTGGTCGATCACTGTACGTAGGAAACATTGTAACGCAGGACCATAACTGGTTCCGAAGACTCCAAAACATCACCCAAAAATAAAAATAAAATAAGATATATACATATATAGCACGTAAATGGAGCTCCAGCATACATACTCGACCAATGCTCCAGTAATCGTCTATGGGAGGGCCAAGGACACTGTCTATCAATGAACGAGTGGTGGTCCCCGATCCTGCATTTAGACTTACTGTGGCCCTTTAGATGTTGCAAAACTTCAACTCCCAGCATGCCCGGACAGCCAACGGCTGTCCGGGCATGCTGGGAGTTGAAGTTTTGTAACATCTTGAGAGTATCCCGTATGCAGTCATTGTCAGAGGGTGCCCAACACACTGGGTCTGCAACTGAGTACCCCATATATATGGGTTTTTATAAGGTGCCCAAATTCTGAGTGCCCTATACGCAGTGCTTAAAGGGGTACTCCACTGAAAGGGGTACTCCACTTTTTTTTTTTAATCAATTGGTGCCTGTCAGAAAGTTAAGCAGATTTGTAAATTACTTCTATTTAAAAAAAAACGTTATCCTTCCAGTACTTATCAGCTGCTGTTATGATCCACAGGAAGTTCTTTTCTTTTGGAATTTCCTTTCCGCCTGACCACAGTGCTCTCTGCTGACAACTCTATCTATTTTAGGAACTGTGCAGAGTAAGAGCAAATCCCCATAGAAAACCTATCCTGCTCCGAAGAGTTCCTGATATTGACAGAGGTGTCGGCAGAGAGCACTGTGGTCAGGCAGAAAGGAAATTCAAAAAGAAAAGAACTTCCTGTGGATCATACAGCATCTGATAAGTACTGGAAGGATTAAGATTTTTTTTAACAGAAGTAATTTCCAAATCTGTGTAACTTTCTGGCACCAGTTGATTAAAAAAAAATGTTTTCCAGTGGAGTACCCCTTTAACAGATGGTGCACAATATACTGTGTCTGCAATTGAGCACCCCATATGCAGTGCTTATCAGAGGGTGCCCAATACATTGTGCCTGTAAGAGACTACTCATATCAAAGGGTGCCTAAAACACTGTGTCTGTAAGAGAGTATCCCATGTGCAGTGCTTATCAGAGGGTGCCCAACACACTGTGTCTGCAGTTGAGTACCCCACATGCAGTGCTTTTTATAAGGTGCCCAATACACTTTGTCCGCTAGAGAGTACCGCATATACAGGGCTTGTTAGAGGGTGCCCAATACACTTTGTCCGCTAGAGAGTACCCCATATGCAGGGCTTGTTAGAGGGTGCTCAATATACTTTATCTGGCAAAAAAAAATGCTCATATTGTAGGTACAATACCTCAGTGAGTGAGTGTGCCTACATTTTAGAGTACCGTAGTATACAGTTATTCAGCTAGCAGTTCCCTATATTGAGTCCAAGTTGTACCCACCATACCTACTCATATACCGCACCATCTAGGAAGGGAGCGGTGATCACTTCCTAGTGCCCTGCTGAACCAACATAACTGGTTCTAAAGTCTCTAAAATGTCACCCCAAAATAAAAAGAATAATATATATGCAGATATAGCGAGTGAATGGAGCTGCAGCACACATACTCGACCAACGATCCAGTAATCGTCTATGGGAGTGCCGGAGATTACCGAGGACACTGTCTATCAATGAATGAGTGGTGGTCAAGTGTGCGTACTGCTGCTCCATTCAGTGTGCTTAAGAGAGGTAATGTCCGGCACATGCATAACTAGGCACTGTTCACACCATGTAGACAGTTGCGTCTTGAACCGCGCCTGAAGCCCAAACACTAGCAGTGTTCAGTCTGAAGTAAGTATGGAATCCAATGAGACAATAGAGGTGGCACTCACCAAAAGGTTCTTCTTTATTCAAATTCTGCGGTGCATAAAGACAACGGCAGGTAGAAGTGAGAGGGCAGGGGCGTCCGGGACAGACTGTTTCGCACGTATACTATGTGATTTCTCTAGCCAGTGTTAGAGGAAAGAAGACCCTCTTGGAAAGTATCGTCTCTGTCATCTCACTGCTGCTCCATTGGGAGCTTCTCATGATCCCAGTGGTTGATCGCACCCCCGTGATAAGACACTAATCCTGAGGATTGAGCATAAGCGTCCATGGTGGCAAGAGCTGTCCCCATATGTGTTCCTTATCGGGGAGAAAGTAGCTATAAGACTCCTCTGGTGGTGACCTATCCCACCAAAACAAAAGGATCAGGGATGTTAACATCCAACCTGCCCAGTCCATCTCTCCCCCAACATCTGCCAAGAGGGAAGAGTTGGGAAGCCTCCAGACACATAAAATGGGACGATGATCCTAATAAAATTGGTGGGTTTGTCTGACATCTAAGCAGAGAAGGGAATATAAAAGTTGGCCCACTCATTTTACAAGGAAAGGCAGACTGTCTAAAGCAGTGGTCTCAAACTGTGGCCTACCAGATCTTGCAAAACTTCAACTCCCAGCATGCCCAGACAGCCGTTGGCTGTCCGGGCCTGCTGGGAGTGGACGTTTTGCAAGATCTGAAGGGCCACAGTTTGAGAGCACTGGTCTAACGTATATGGCAGCCTGCCAGTTCTCCCCCAACAGTTGGCGTTGGGCAACAGAAGGGTCGGGCATGTTGGCTTTCGATTGCCAACAATTTTGTTCTTCGAGAGTCATTCGTCCACCAGAGCTGTCTAGCAGAGGCCTGATGCTCCTCTTCCCGTGGAGAACACATAAGTGTTTGACCATGCCAGAAGAGATAGCATTCAGGCAAACAAACATTCGCCCAACAGTTTTTGAAAGTGTAGGACTATATCATAAAAGGGATGTCCGGGCAGCAGAAATTGTATTGCCTATCCTCGCTCCCTGGTACTCCGCCTCCAGCTCTGTCTCGTTTCAGAAGGTTTATTAAGAGGGGCAGGTACCACACCAATATCATCCCGAGCGGGCGGATGCCACAACATTAGCAACATTGAGCAGCCATTGGTCTCCGCATGTAGGCGTGGTTTCGCCCACATGCAATGATCATATTCTGGTACCTGCCCCCTCTAGTGTCTGAAGCTTTTGCTTCTGAGAAGAGACCAAGCCAGAGCGCTGGTGAACGAGGAGAGGCAACCTCTATACTGCTCCCCAGACAACTTCTTCAACTCAGACTGCCCCTTTGTTGGTAATGATATGAAAGGAGAAGCTCCTGGGTCCAATGTGAAAAAGGGCATAACTATATGGGGTGCAGAGGGTGCCAGAAACCCGATGGGCCCATGTAGTTTCTCTGCCCCCTCTAGTGTCTGAAGGTTTTGCTTCTGAGACGAGACCAAGCCAGAAGTAGAGCGCTGGGGAATGAGGAGATGCAACCCCTATACTGCTCCCCAGACAACTTCTTCAACCATATGGGGTGCAGAGGGTGCCAGAAACCCGATGGGCCCATGTAGTTTCTCTGCCCCCTCTAGTGTCTGAAAGTTTTGCTTTTGAGACGAGTCCAAAGCACAAGTAGAGAGCCGGGGAATGAGGAGAGGCAGCCCCTTTACTGCTCCCCGGAAAACCTCTTCAACCCCTTTGTTGGTAATGATACGAAAGGTGAAGCTCCTGGGTCCAATGGGAAAAAGAGCATAACTATATGGGGTAAAGAGAGTGCCAAAAACCCAAGGGGCTGATATGGTTTCTCTTTTCATATATGAGGAAACCAGTACCATAAATTAAAGGAGTACTCCATTGGAAAACATTTTTTTTTTCAAATCAACTGGTGCCAAAAAGTTAAACAGATTTGTGAATTACTTCTATTTAAAAATCGTAATCCCTCCAGTACTTATCAGCTGCTGCATGCTTAGGAGGAAATTGTGTAGTTCTTTCCAGTCTGACCACAGTGCTCTCTGCTGACACCTCTGTCCGTGTCAGGAACTGTCCAGAGCAGGAGAGGTTTGCTATGTGGATTTGCTCCTACTCTGGACAGTTCCTGACACGGACAGATGTGGCAGCAAAGAGCACTGTGGTCAGACAGGAAAGAACTACACAACTTCCTGTGGAGCACACAGCTGATGATAAGTACTGGAAGGAGTAAGATTTTTAAATAGAAGTAATTTACAAATCTGTATAACTTTCTGGCACCAGTTGATTTGAAAAAAATTGTTTTCTACTGGAGTACCCCTTTAAGCATTGTAGCGGGAGACCATGTTGCATATTTTGCTAAATCTGCAATATGTGTTCCTAGCCTTGTGTGGCAAGTAAGCCAATGAGCCCCCTCCAGCATCAGAACCCTATATAGCACCCCTACGCCTTAAATAGAACCCTTGAATTCTACTGTCTAAATAGGGCTCCCTAATTAAATGTAATGGTAATGGGGCAACGCTTAGGGGCCCATAAACTGACTTATAACAAAGTACGATCTGCATGTTATATGGCATAAACATACATTTCATTAAAAAACAACCTTCCTCAGAGCAGCGCGCTCTCTCTGGGTCACGTGTAGACCGATAGCCGCTCATGTCTTGTAATTCCCACACAGACGTGTTTAGATAAAAGAAAACATAGGCTCACATCTTGTGTAAAAGATTCATAAGTTCAAAAGAAGAAAGAAAGCAATTTTGATGCCAGCCCGGCGACATTAATAATTCAGCAGAATATCTTAGTAATTACTATATCAAACTATATCACCACCATCACGCGCCTTAACAGGACTCCGACAACTCTCCCTGCGACCGACATTAATAAATAAAATGCAATTTTCCTGCTTAAATTTGTTGTTTAAAGCCTAAATATTTTATTGGCGTTAATACATTTTAAATAATCAGCCAGGGCCTCTAAATCTAGAGACTCCAACAAGACGTTGTGGCTGTAAAGGAGATAATGTGTTATAGTCATAAAGAACGGATCCGCTTTATATTATGGATCCCGGGGTCCTTATTAAGGCGTGTGATTCGTGAGCGTTGATCATGAGGAGCATATTAAAGAGCAAGGGAGAAAAAAACGTATGGAGAAGGCAATGCGGCATAAGGCCATTAGGGGGCACCATAAGTGCTGCACTATTTTACCCAATTTGGCCATAAGTGATTATTTAATTCCCCAACCTCAAAATCGATGCTGTCGGATGGCACTGATTGATCATAGTCAGAGTCATTGTTAGGCTTCACTGGGTCAATCATACAGTTCTGTATGCACATATCTTGGCAATATGCAATGTTGGCGCTAGGGGTCAAGTCCTGGGAAAAAAGTGTGGGAACTCACCCAAGGTTTCTACTTAAAGGATAGGGGATAAGATGTCTGATCCTGGGGGTCCTGCTGGTGGGTGTCACGGTGCCGGCTGGCAGGAGGTGGATCCTCTGTGCTAGAGAGGGATAGCGAGGACCGTGCTAGTGGACCGGTTCTAAGACACTACAGGTTTTCACCAGAGCCCGCCGCAAAGCGGGATGGTCTTGCTGCGGCGGTAGTGACCAGGTCGTATCCACTAGCAACGGCTCACCTCTCTGGCTGCTGAAGATAGGCGAGGTACAAGGGAGTAGGCAGAAGCAAAGTCGGACGTAGCAGAAGGTCGGGGGCAGGCGGCAAGGTTCGTAGTCAGGGGAGATAGCAAAGTTCTGGTACACAGGGTATAAACACACAAAAACGCTTTCACTAGGCTCTAGGGCAACAAGATCCGGCAAGGAAGTGCAAGGGAGTAGACTAGATATAGCCAGGAAACAGATGGGAACCAATTAAGCTAATTGGGCCAGGCACCAATCATTGGTGCACTGGCCCTTTAAGTCTCAGGGAGCTGGCGCGCGCGCGCCCTAGAGAGCGGAGCCGCGCGCGCCAGCACATGACCGCAGGAGACGGGAACGGGTAAGTGACCTGGGATGCGATTCGCGAGCGGGCGCGTCCCGCTGTGCGAATCGCATCCCCAACGGCCATGACAGGGCAGCGCTCCCGGTCAGCGCTGACCGGGGAGCTGCAGGGAGAAAGGCGCCGTGAGCGCTCCGGGGAGGAGCGGGGACCCGGAGCGCTAGGCGTAACAGTGGGGACCCTCATGTTCTCCCTGCTGCACCTAGAGTTCGTTTAGAGCGTTGGGTGCAGCGCAGGAGGCTCGTAACATCACGGCCCCTAAATGCAAGTCTATGGGAGGGGTTGTACTGAGGGGACATTACTGTGACGTCACGAGCCTCTACCCCGCATCAGCAGTCATCCGGCACAGAGCAAAGCTCATTCCGTTCGCAGGAAGTCTGGGGTGCCGCAGTCGAGATCGTGGGGGTGCCCAGAAGCAGGACCCCCGCAATCAGACATCTTATCCGCTATAATTTGGATAGGGGATAAGATGTCTAAAGGCAGAGTACCCTTTTAAGGGCTGGTCCTGCAGGACTCCTGCTAATGGGAACTGCGTTCCTGCTGTGGAAAAAGTGCAGGAACTCCGTTCCCATGAGTTCCTGCAGGACTTGAGCCCTGGTTGGTGCCCTAATTGTGCCTAGACAAAACATCAAACTCATGGGTCCAAAGGTAGACACAGGGGTATAAACTCCTCAAAGTTAAAGCTTTATTATATCATCTTCGAAAATATTTGTTTCTCAAACATTAAAATTTTAAGTAAAAAAATTACTTTCTATAGTAGATTACCCAACATGTTTCACAGTAACATCTGCATCATCAGGGGTTGTGAGGTTCTAATTCTCCTTGTGCCTAGCACGCACTGCACATGGTCCGACGGCCGAGCTTTCAGCTAACACCCCTGAGTATTCCACTATTTTTGCAAGGCATAGACTTCCCCTTTGCAATGGACCCCACTAACGTCTGCTCAAACCCCAACATAGACTTCTCACATAGGTGCTCAAAATATCAGGGTACAAGTTGGGTAGAAATCCAACTCAGTTGATCATCATTTACTCCAAACCCAAGATCATTTACTGAAATTTGTCTCATGGCGCCTCAAGATTTCTTCAGTACAATGATCAAATGGGGGAAAAAATCTAGGTTCTCCACTTCCAGAGAACCATCCTAACCCCAACTGCTAAGGTCGTCTGATTGCGCTTACCGATACTGAGTCAACCGACTAAATTGGTACTAGCCAATAATTGTTTAATAATGGTTTTAGGAATAAGCTTTTTATCCTTTTACACCAACCTCAAGATCAACTGCTAAGGCCGTCTGATGGCGCTAACCGAATACTTAGTCAACCAACTAAATTGGTAATAGCCATCTATCATATAAGAATAGTTTTAGGAATAAACTTTTTATGCTTTTACACCAACTTCATGATCAACCGCTAAAGTCATCTGATGGCGCTATGTCAAACAACTAAATTGATAGTAGCCATCTATTGTTTAGTAATACAAAATAGAAGGTTCCAGTAGCACTCTTGGTCAAAAAATGGAGGCTCTTAGGGAACTTTTTGATGAAAACGTGTCCCCCATCCACCACGCGGAGGTGGCCTCATTTCGGATGGGACCCAACGGGTCCCATCCGAAATGAGGCCACCTCCGCGTGGTGGATGGGGGACACGTTTTGATCAAGAAGTGCGCTTAGAGCCTCCATTTTTTGACCAAGAGTGCTGCTGCAACCTTCTTTTTTGTATACTCTGTATACAATGCCACAGCATTGTGAAGCCGTGCATTAGGTAGTTGTGCTAGCTATGTTTCTTTTTGTTTTTATTGTTTAGTTATGGTTTTAGAAATCAACATTTTTATCTTTTTACACCAATCTCAAGATCGAATGCTAAGGTCGCCTGATGGCGCTAACCAATACTAAGTCAATCAACTAAATTGGTAATAGCCATTTATCATAATACTAGTTTTAGGAATAAACTTTTTTATCCTTTTACACCAACTTCAAGATCAACCGCTAAAGTCATCTGATAGCGCTAACCAATATTAAAGGGGTACTCCGGTGGAAAACCTTTTTTTTTTTTTGTTTTTTTTTAATCAACTGGTGCCAAAAAGTTAAACAGATTTGTAAATTACTTCTATTAAAAAATCGTATTCATTCCGTTACTTATTAGCTGCTGAATACTACAGTGGAAATTCTTTTCCGTTTGAAACACAGAGCTCTCTGCTGACATCATGAGCACAGTGCTCTCTGCTGACATCTCTGTCCATTTTAGGAAGTGTCCAGAATAAAAGGAAATCCCTATAGCAAACATATGCTCTTCTGGGCAGTTCCTAAAATGGACAGAGATGTCAGCAGAGAGCACAGTGGTCTTGATGTCAGCAGAGAGCTCTGTGTTCCAAAAAGAAAAAGAATTTCCGCTGTAGTATTCAGCAGCTAATAAGTACAGGAAGGATTAAGATTTTTTTTATAGAAGTAATTTACAAATCTCTTTAACTTTCTGGCACCAGTTGATTTAAAAAAAAAAAAAAGTTTTTCGCCGGAGTACCCCTTTAACTTTACAATCACTAATCAGTGTTTCCCAACCAGGGTGCCTACAGCAGTTGCAAAACTACAACTCCCAGCATGCCCGGACATGTATGCAGAGGACTATGTTATATTTGGTAGACTACTTCGATGACCAGCGTTTTTTTCTATTTTTTTTTTTTTATTTTTTTTTAATGGTCAACAAGGGTTGTGAGGGTGTATTTATTGAAATATAGATAAAGTAGGCTCTGCAGCACTTTTGGAACAAAATAAGTAGCTTTCCAACAAGAGTGCCTCCAGCAGTTGCAAAACTACAACCCCCACCATGCCCAGACAGCAAAAGATGGAGTTGTAGTTTTGCAACAGCTGGAGGTGCAGATCCAAGATCCAATGATTATTTACACCTACCTGAACATCAAATGCTAAAATTGTCTGATGGCGCAAAAAGATATTAAGTGATATGGTAAAACAAACTGATTTGTGGGTAAAATAACATCATTTTTTACAGCCAAAATTTATGACTCGATATTTTTTCATTTTTAATCTGTCATGTTGTTGCTTCGCCACCATTATATTCTTTTATTATTTTTTGTCAACGCCAACAAATAACAAAGTGGGGAAAGGTGAATATTTAATCTATTCAACGACGAGAAAACAAAAGCAGCGAGATGCTCGGTTTTCTAAAGGAATCTTTCATTTTATTTTTTTCTGTTGCCATAGCAAATTGCGAAATGCTAAAAATACTGAATAACAAGCTGCACCGTAAACCCGGGCATGAGACAAAACGCACAGACGCCATCCGAGCAGAGTGTAGCGCTACAAAAGACAGACAGGTAGATACTTATTACGTTTGTGATCTTTACCCCGCAAGAAATGGCGGCCACCTTGTTATAACCGTGATTAGGACTCAATAGCAGAAAGCGGGAATGTGCTGAGCGGAGAACTAAAACTGATTAGGTCTAAATCACAGCACAATACCCAGCACCATGTTATGTTACTGAACAAATACTATTATACTGTCAACTACACGAAAGTGAACGCATCCATTTTTGCTGGCTATATCAAGAATAGATCTACTACTATTATAATACTAGAATATAACTACTATACTACTGCTCCTATATACAAGAATATAACTACTATACTACTGCCCCCTGTGTACAAGAATAGAATAATTATAATACTGCTCCTATATACAAGAATATAGCTACTATAATACTGCTCCTATATACAAGAATATAACTACTATAATACTGCTTCTATATACAAGAATATAACTACTATAATACTGCTCCTATATACAAGAATATAACTACTATAATACTGCCTCTATATATAAGAATATAAGTACTATAATACTGCTCCTATATACAAGAATATAGCTACTATAATACTGCCCCTATATACAAGAATATAACTACTATAATACTGCTCCTATATACAAGAATATAACTACTATAATACTGCTCCTATATACGAGAATATAACTACTATAATACTGCTCCTATATACAAGAATATAACTACTATAATACTGCTCCTATATACAAGAATATAACTACTATAATACTGCTCCTATATACAAGAATATAACTACTATAATACTGTTCCTATATACAGGACTATAACTACTATAATACTGCTCCTATATACAAGAATATATCTACTATAATACTGCTCCTATATACAAGAATATAACTACTATAATACTGCTCCTATATACAAGAATATAACTACTATAACACTGCTATAATATACAAGAATATAACTACTATAATACTGCTCCTATATACAAGAATATAACTACTATAATACTGCCACCTATATACAAGAATATAACTACTATAATACTGCTCCTATATACAAGAATATAACTACTATGACACTGCCTCTGTTTTTTATAGATGTTGAGTCATTACTGTGGCTGGAGATGACTATGGTGCAGTATAAATATACGGTATAGTGTAAGTGAATGTATACTGATGCTCCTGTTTTATGCTTTATATACTGTGTTTTGTAGCTTTGTATTGTGGCAGGATAGTGAGTGCATCATAAAGCCACATATCTGTGATTTTGCTCCTTGTTCGCTGCTCGTTCGTTTTTCACACTTCTTCCCATTATTTGAACTGTGAGAGGAGCTTATTATAATGGGGACAGAGATTCCGGAGGATTCCTTCCACACCTCTGACACCAACAACGCATTAATGATGGTTGACCCCAATACAAACAGAAGCCAATATATACAAACAGCCTTATTGTGTTTACAGAAAATATAGGAAATATAACATTATTTATTATGCATTATTGTAGTAATGTGCATTTATCATAGTCCAAAAACTCAGGAGCACAATGCCATACAATGAGGACCAGCTACTTTATTTTAAAGGGGTTATGCAGGGAAAAAAAACTTTTTTTATATATATATATATATATATATATATATATATATATATCAACTGGCTCCAGAAAGTTAAACAGATTTGTAAATTACTTCTATTAAAAAATCTTAATCCTTTCAGTACTTATGAGCTTCTGAAGTTGAGTTGTTCTTTTCTGTCTAAGTGCTCTCTGATGACACCTGTCTCGGGCACCGCCCAGTTTAGAAGCAAATCCCCATAGCAAACCTCTTCAAAATTGGGCGTTTCCCGTGATACGTGTCATCATAGAGCACTTAGACAGAAAAGAACAACCTTAACTTCAGAAGCTCATAAGTACTGAAAGGATTAAGATTTTTTAATAGAAGTAATTTACAAATCTGTTTAACTTTCTGGAGCCAGTTGATATATATAAAAAAAAGTTTTTTTCCTGGATAACTGCTTTAACATCTTTCCTAGGACCATGTAAAAGGCACACTCATCCCTTATGTATTGACAGTGTAGGAGGGTGTATGTGCTTTATGGCTGCTGCAAGGAATAAGGGTTAAAGGGGCACTCCAGTGGAAAACAAATTTTTTTTTTTTTAAATCAACTGGTGTCAGAAAGTATAAGAGATTTGTAAATTACTTATATAAAAAAAATAATCTTAATCCTCCCAGTACTTATCAGCTGCTGTTTGCTCCACAGGAAGTTATTTTCTTTTTTTAATTTCTATTCTGTCTGACCACAGTGCTCTCTGCTGACACCTCTGTCCATGTCAGGAACTGTCCAGAGTAGGAGAAAATTTCCATAGCAAATCTCTCCTGCTTTGGACAGTTCCTGACATTGACATAGGTGTCATCAGAGAGCACTGTGGTCAGACTGGAAAGAAGTTCAAAAAGAAAACAACTTCCTCTCTAGCATACAGCAGTTTATAAGTACTGAAAGGATTAAGATTTTTTTTTAATAGAAGTAATTTACAGATCTGTTTAAGTTTCTGGCAGCAGTTAATTTAAAAATAAATTGTTTTCCACCGGAGTACCCCTTTAAAGGGTTATCTAACTAAGACAAATATTGGTCCATATGTCAAAGATATCATCCCCCGATCTATGAGTGAGAGCAAAGGAATCCCGATAAACCATGTTACAATCCCCCAAAAGTGGTGGGGTACAGACCTGTTACTTGTAGAGTGACAGGGGTGCTGCATACGGAGCATTATAGTTAAATATATATATATAAAAACTCAACGTGTGTGTGTGTTCCAGCATTACTTCCAAACCGATAAAGATATTAAAATGAAACGGGATATGGGGATGGGATATGAGGTCGGATATAGGGATGGGATATAGGGATGGGATATGGGGATGGGATATGAGGTCGGATATAGGGATGGGATATAGGGAAGGGATATAGGGACGGGATATGGGGATGGGATATGAGGTCGGATATAGGGATGGGATATAGGGAAGGGATATAGGGACGGGATATGAGGAAGGGATATGATGACGAGATGTGAGGACGGGATATGAGGTCAGGATATAGGGACAGGATATGAGGACAGGATATAGGGACGGAATATGAGGAAGGAATATGATGAGGAGATATGAGGTCGGGATATGAGGTCAGGATATAGGGACAGGATATAGGGACAGGATATGGGGTCGGGATATGAGGTCAGGATACAGGGACAGGATATGAGGACGGGATATGGGGTCGGGATATGAGGTCAGGATACAGGGACAGGATATGAGGACGGGATATGGGGTCGAAATATGAGAACAAAATATGAGGACAGGATATAAGGTCAGAATATCAGGAGGGGATTTGGGATCAGGATATGAGGAGGGATATGGGGTCAGGATTTAGGGATGGGAAATCAAGACAAAAGCTTCCTCCTTTGTTGCTTTTCCTCCCCCACAATGATTTGGTAGGAAAAACCGTGCAGCGTCGGGTACTCAGCTAGTATATTTTATAGTGTTACTTTTCTACTGTGGCCGTCCAGATGTTGCAAAACTACAGGCCACAGAGTGGAGACCACTGATTTAGGCCTCCAGAACTACAGAAGAGCTGTGATTATTTGCCTGTTCTTTACTGGTAGCAAGATGACTCTGCCCATCCTGTCCCAGTCTATATGGCAAAGCTGACAAAGGATCTGCAGTGCAAAAGGGTGTGTGTGCTTTATGGCTGCTGCAAAAAATCAGTTATCTAACCAAAATAAATTTCTGTCCATATGTCAAAGACATTATTTCCCGATTGGGACCACCTTCTTCTATGAACGAGAGCAGAGAAATCCCCCAAAAGGGATGGGGCACAGACCTGTTTCCTGTAAAGTGACAGGGGAGCTGCATATGGATCCTTATCTGTGATCATATTATATAGTGTTACTTTTCTGAATTATCTAGGCTAGTAGTCTCAAACTGTGGCCCTCCAGATGTTGCAAAACTACAGGCCACAGTTTGGAGACCACTGCTTTGAGTGTCCAGAACTACAATGGAGCTGTTATTATTTGCCTAATCTCTACTGATAACAAGATAACTCTGCATAACCTGCCCCAGTCTATACGGCAAAGCTGACAGGTGACCTGCAGAAAGTAAGATATGTCAGCTTATTGCTTGCACTCTAATGGCCATTGCTGTGAGTGGATTTTTAGATCAGCAGATGTTCTCCCCAAGCTGCACTGTATGTTGTTATTGTTCAAGCCACTGTTTTCCAAATAGTGTGCCTCCAGCTGTTCCAAAGCTACAACTTCCAGCTCGCCCATACAGCCGAAGTCTGACACTATATATGCCAAATCGGACAGTGGGACTTTTGTGATGTACCAAGGACAATTCTCAGAGCAAATAGTTAAAGGGGTACTCTAGTTGAAAACACACACACACATACATACATATATATATATATATATATATATGTTTTTTTTGTTTGTTTTTTGTTTTTTCAAATCAACTGGCTCCAGAAAGTTAAACACATTTGTAAATTACTTCTGTTAAAAAATCTTAATCCTCTCCTATTCTATATGTACTCTGCATGGAGCACCTGCTCAACGCAATCCGTAACAATCAGGACATCCTGGGTTTACAGACCCCCTCGTGCCACTGTAAATGTTCGGCCTTTGCTGATGACATCCTACTCTTTCTTTCCGCTCCGATCACCACCCTCCCCTCTTTATTATCCACTATTCATACATACTCACAACACAGCAACTATAAAATAAACCCGACTAAAAGTGAGGCTCTCAATGTGACGCTCCCTGCGAACGTGGTTGCTCATATCCGTAATACCTACCCTTTCAAATGGTGCGAGAGGTCAATTGCGTATCTGGGTATCCAGGTTCCCTCTAATGTGGCGGACACTTTTGCTCTTAACTACCCTCCCCTGTTACAGCTCCTGAGATCTGACTTGGCCAGATGGGAGCGCAGAGATTTCTCCTGGTTGGGGCGGGTCAATGTATTAAAAATGAATGTTCTCCCACGCCTCCTCTACTTGTTCTCTACGGTACCGGCTCTCTTGCCTAAACCCTTCTTCCGGGGGCTCTCTGCGCTCCTCTCGGGCTTTGTGTGGATCCGCGGACGCCCGAGACTAGCTCGTAGAATACTGACTAGACGTAAATCTGAGGGAGGCCTGGGTCTCCCGGATTGCCTTTCCTACCATTTAGCCTCAGTCCTAACGAGAGTTCTAGACTGCAATGCCCGTCCCCCAACAAAAATTTGGATAAAACTAGAAAAGGACGCCTCACCTTTAGACCCTAAAACCCTATTGTGGCTCCCCCCTGAGACGTTCCCACACCGCCCCCTGACAGAACTACCTCCAGTGCTGGCCACGTTAGCCCAGGTTAGGAACCTTTACTTACCAACCACTGGCCTTTTAACCCCGGATGGCCCATTAATCCCGTTGTTTGGCAACCCTCTATTCCCCGCTACAGCCTCCACTCCCTCCTTCCTGGGACTGACAAAACATTCATCGCCTACTTTTGCTAGCCTCCTAACACAGACCTCCCTTCGCCCTCTAGAAGATATCTTGGGCGACACACCCCCCACATTTATGCACTCCTTCCAATACTCACAACTGAAATTTTTCTATTCGAAACACCACCTTAGACTGCGCCTACATCGCCCCTTGTCCCCGTTCGAGAGATTGTGCGCCACCACTTCCAGACCGTTTCGCCCGATCAGCAGTATCTACTCTCTCCTCCTTGATAACTTTGGCAGCGACCCTCTACCGTATAAACGGGGATGGGAGAGAGAATTGGCGACCGATTTCTCGGACGGGGACTGGAATCAAGCGATTCGCTACTGCCATAGAGTTTCTACCTCCTGTAAAGCCCAAGAGACAAATTTCAAAATTTTAACCAGATGGTATCGGGTCCCGGCTCTCCTATCCAAATTCTACCCTGGGGTCCCTGACATATGCTGGAGATGTGGCGAACCTGGCGGAACCATGTCTCATATTTGGATCCGATGCCCTCCTTTGAGGCATTTTTGGACACAGGTCTTGGATATACTCCAACGCCTGACGTCCATTAGATTAGAGATCGAGCCGGCCCCTTTACTATTATCCATCCTTCCCCCCCACCTACCCAGATGGCCGGCCTGTCTCGCTAGATTTATGTTACTGGCGGCCAGGACGGTCATCCCCAGGCTGTGGAAAAACACTACCCTTCCATCACTTACGTCGTGGCTCCAAGAACTCTCCCACCTCCACAGGATGGAGGAACTGATTGCGGATTCCAGACGTCTGATAGACAAACACCATCGCATCTGGGGCCCGTGGATAAATTTTATCTCCTCCACTGAATACAGAGACCTACACCTGACCCCCTCCTGATTCCTTACATGTAGGCTGATCGGTTAGTGTTCGACCCCTCATACTGCTTCTTGTATACGGTTGCCACCTGATGCCAACACACCGCACCCGAGAGTCCGACCTGCGCGACCTACGGAGAGGTATGCCTTCACATGTCTCCTTTTCTTTCCCCCACCCCTTTCTTTTCCTCTTTCCTCTTTCTCCCCCCTTACCGCTTTCCCTAGCCACGCTCCATATCCGTTATTATCCTACTCTTGTTGGACTTATTGTAGTCATGGTTCGCACATACTAATAGATATGCCACAGGATACACTGTAGAACTGTCTTGTTGACTCTCCACCTTGGAACTAGGATATATTGCTATCATCTTAACTATGGGGATGCTGAGCCCAGACACCTGCGAGTGTCTTGGCATCTGTTTGTATTTATGTTTTTGCTTTATTACTGTGCAAAACTTTAATAAATCTTACTATTGAAAAAAAAAAATCTTAATCCTTCCATTATTTATCAGCTGCTGTATACTACAGAGGAAGTTGAGTTGTTCTTTCCAGTCTGACCACAGTGCTCTCTGCTAACACCTCTGTCCATTTCAGGAACTGTACAGAGAAGGAGAGGTATGCTATGGAGATTTGCTCCTTCTATGGACAGTTCCTGACATGGACAGAGGTGTCAGCAGAGAGCACTGTGATCAGACAGAAGAGAACTTCACAACTTCCTGTGGAACAAAAACTTTTTTTCATATCGACTGGCTCCAGAAAGTTAAACAGATTTGTAAATTACTTCTATTAAAAAATCTTAATCCTTTCAGTACTTATGAGCTTCTGAAGTTGAGTTGTTCTAATCTGTCTAAGTGCTCTCTGATGACACCTGTTTCTGGCACCGCCCAGTTTAGAAGCAAATCCCCATAGCAAACGTCTTCAAAACTGGGCAGTTCCCGTGATACGTGTCATCATAGAGCACTTAGACAGAAAAGAACAACCTTAACTTCAGAAGCTCATAAGTACTGGAAGGATTAAGATTTTTTAATAGAAGTAATTTACAAATCTGTTTAACTTTCTGAAGCCAGGTGATATAAAAAAATAAAAAATAAATTGCTTTTCACCGGAGTACCCCTTTAAAGCCTTTTGTTCTCCCCAAAGTCCCTTGCAGTTGGCATTTATACAAAGATCTAATTTGACACCACTGGAGCCACGTATTGGCCGTGACAATAGGCTACATCACTGCAAACGACCGTGGAGTACCGATGGTGCTTCGTCCAAAAAAGTGGCCCACACCCCCATCACCCACATCCCAAGAGTCACTGCATGGTTGGGGCCACTACCAACTTTTCCCATATATATGATAGGAGTCAGAAATGGGTGTAAACTAATCAATAACGCAGTGATCTCCAAACTGCGGCCCTCCAGACGTTGCAAAACTACAACTCCCAGCATGCCCGGACAGCCGTTGGCTGTCCGGGCATGCTGGGAGTTGTAGTTTTGCAACATCTGGAGGGCCACAGTTTAGAGACCACTGTGTTATTGATTAGTTTACACCCATTTCTGACACAGAATATTCCAGTTATTTATACTTAGATATTACTTGCCGCCATCTTAAGCGCATCAGACCGAGCGCACCCTCCAGAGATTACCATATTATGAGCCTAATTAGTCACGGCGTTCGGTTACAATTACCATTTGTACCCGTTCTCTACCGAAGACACAACAGTTCTCCGCGTGTATTCGCATCTGTGACATTTTGCAAGTTCATAAATCTCTTAATAGAAACGTGTGAAGTGACCTGCGCGCTCCGAGCACAAATACAACTGTGTTTATAAGCAAACCTTGTGTCAGGCCATTAAAAAAAAAGTGACGCCAACCACCAACCGAGCATTTAGATTTTAAATTGAAAGCACTGGCCAAAACTGCCGCCATCGCGAAACCGCGCCAGCGCCGTCTCCAGCTTGTTTACACATGAACTGGGTTTGGAAGTTAACTCTGATGTATTCATAGACGACCCAAGTCACTTTATTTACTATGTACAATGATTCACATTATAACAAAAGTGACACAATGAAAATCTAATATGACCCTACTAAACTATTATGATGCTGTAATACTATAATACTGCTCCTTTATACAAGAATATAACTACTATAATACTGCTCCTATATACAAGAATATAACTACTATAATACTGCTCCTATATACAAGAATATAACTACTATAATACTGCTCCTATATACAAGAATATAACTACTATAATACTGCTCCTATAAACAAGAATATAACTACTATAATACTGCTCCTATATACAAGAATATAACTACTATAATACTGCTCCTATATACAAGAATATAACTACTATAATACTGCTCCTATATACAAGAATATAACTACTATAATACTGCTCCTATATACAAGAATATAACTACTATAATACTGCTCCTATATACAAGAATATAAATACTATAATACTGCTCCTATATACAAGAATATAACTACTATAATACTGCCTCCTATATACAAGAATATAACTACTGTAATACTGCTCCTATATACAAGAATATAACTACTATAATACTGCCCTCTATATACAAGAATATAACTACTATAATACTGCTCCTATATACAAGAATATAACTACTATAATACTGCTCCTATATACAAGAATATAACTACTATAATACTGCCTCCTATATACAAGAATATAACTACTATAATACTGCTCCTATATACAAGAATATAACTACTATAATACTGCTCCTATATACAAGAATATAACTACTATAATACTGCCTCCTATATACAAGAATATATCTACTATAATACTCCTCCTATATACAAGAATATAACTACTATAATACTGCTCCTATATACAAGAATATAACTACTATAATACTGCTCCTATAAACAAGAATATAACTACTATAATACTGCTCCTATAAACAAGAATATAACTACTATAATACTGCTCCTATATACAAGAATATAACTACTATAATACTGCTCCTATATACAAGAATATAACTACTATAATACTGCCCCTATGTACAAGAATATAACTACTATAGTACTGCCTCCTATATACAAGAATATAACTACTATAATACTGCTCCTATATACAAGAATATAACTACTATAATACTGCCTCCTATATACAAGAATATAACTACTGTAATACTGCTCCTATATACAAGAATATAACTACTATAATACTGCCCTCTATATACAAGAATATAACTACTATAATACTGCTCCTATATACAAGAATATAACTACTATAATACTGCTCCTATATACAAGAATATAACTACTATAATACTGCCTCCTATATACAAGAATATAACTACTATAATACTGCTCCTATATACAAGAATATAACTACTATAATACTGCTCCTATATACAAGAATATAACTACTATAATACAGCTCCTAAATATAAGAATATAACTACTATAATACTGCTCCTATATCTACTATAATACTGCTCCTATATACAAGAATATAAATACTATAATACTGCTCCTATATACAAGAATATAACTACTATAATACTGCTCCTATATACAAGAATATAACTACTATAAAACTGCTCCTATATACAAGAATATAACTACTATAATACTGCCTCCTATATACAAGAATATAACTACTATAATACTGCTCCTATATACAAGAATATAACTACTATAATACTGCTCCTATATACAAGAATATAAATACTATAATACTGCTCCTATATACAAGAATATAACTACTATAATACTGCTCCTATATACAAGAATATAACTACTATGATACTGCTCCTATGTACAAGAATATAACTACTATAATACTGCTCCTATATACAAGAATATAACTACTATAATACTGCCTCCTATGTACAAGAATATAACTACTATAATACTGCTCCTATACACAACAATATAACTACTATAATACTGCTCCTATATACAACAATATAACTACTATAATACTGCTCCTATATACAACAATATAACTACTATAATACTGCTCCTATATACAAGAATATAACTACTGTAATACTGCTCCTATATACAAGAATATAACTGCTATAATACTGCTCCTATATACAAGAATATAACTACTATAATACTGCTCCTATATACAAGAATATAACTTCTATAATACTGCCTCCTATATACAAGAATATAACTACTATGATACTGCTCCTATATACAAGAATATAACTACTATAATACTGCTCCTATATACAAGAATATAACTACTATAATACTGCTCCTATATACAAGAATATAACTACTATAATACTGCCTCCTATATACAAGAATGTAACTACTATAATACTGCTCCTATATACAAGAATATAACTACTATAATACTACTCCTATATACAAGAATATAACTACTATAATACTGCTCCTATATACAAGAATATAACTATTATAATACTGCTCCTATATACATGAATATAACTACTATAATACTGCTCCTATATATATAAGAATATAACTACTATAATACTGCTCCTATATACAAGAATATAACTACTATAATACTGCCTCCTCCTAATGAGTATGGTTTCCCTTTAAACACAGAGCTCCTGGTAGTCAGGGATGATGCACAATGAGGCTGTGAAGGACCCAGAGCAGAGTCCGGAATATGAAAATCAATATCTTCTCAGAAATGATCTTACATGGCGTTCAGCGGTAAAACACGGCCCCGGCGACATCCCTATTGTCATTGCTTTTATGATTAACCACCTGTGCGCTGGCACAGAGGAGCGCAGGACAACGTGAAGCATTGCTCCAGATGAATCGGATGTTCGCTTACGGTATGAATGATGAGGATTGTATGTCGGAATTATATGTTACGTAATAGCGGATTACACTGCCTCCTCTCCAGCACCCCCAAAAAGACCTGCAACTCACTCGGGTTTTAATTGGGCACTGTATGTTGTCATTGTTTAAGCCACTGTTTTTCAAACAGTGTGCCTCCAGCTGTTGCAAAACTACAACTTCCAGCATGCCCGGACAGCCGAAGGCTGTCCGGGCATGCTGGGAGTTGTAGTTTTGCAACAACTGGAGGCACGCAGTTTGGAAAACAGTGATTTAAGCATGGTTTGTCTGTATTGTTTGGCACTGTATGGCAATATTATGGTGCTACTGTATGGCTATATTGTCTGGCCACTGTATGATGATAATATTTTGTGTGCCTCCAGCTCTTGCAAAACTACAACTTCCAGCATGCTGGGAGTTGTAGTTTTGCAACAGCTGGAGACACGCCGTTTAAAGGAGTAGTCCAGTGGTGATTCAGTGGTGAGCAACTTATCCCCTATCCTAAGGATAGGGGATAAGTTGCAGATCGCGGGGGGTCCGACCGCTGGGGCCCCCCGCGATCTCCTGTACGGAGCCCCGACAGCCCGCGGGAAGGGGGCGTGTCGACACGCCCCCTCAATACAACTCTATGGCAGAGCCGAAGCGCTGCCTTCGGCAATCTCCGGCTCTGCCATAGAGATGTATTGAGGGGGCGTGTCGGCCGCCGCCTCGTGCGGGGGTCGACACTCGCTATCTCGGCGGAGAGCCGGGGCCCCGTACAGAGAGATCGCAGGGGGCCCCAGCGGTCGGACCCCCCCGCGATCTCAAACTTATCCCCTATCCTTAGGATAGGGGACAAGTTTTTCACCACTGGACTACCCCTTTAAAAAAACTGTGATTTAAGCATGGTTTGTCAGTATTGTTTGAGCACTGTATGGCAGTATTATGGTGCTACTGTAGCCTTCGGCTGTCCGGACATTCTGGGAGTTGTAGTTTTGAAACAGCTGGAGTGATTTAAGCATGGTTTGTCAGTATTGTTTGAGCACTGTATAAAAAGATTATTTTGGCACTGTATGGCAGTATTATGGTGCTACTGTATGGCTATATTGTCTGGCCACTGTATGATGATAATATTTGGGCACTGTACAGCAGAATTTTACTACTGTTTGGTGGTATTTACGGGATGATGATATTACTTGGAAACTTTATGGAAGTCGTTTTTAAGTAATATTGTCTTATTGTCTTTCTGGCACCAGTTGATTTAAAAAAAAATAAATAAATAAAGTTTTCCAACCAGAGTACCCCTTTAAGCAAAAAGCCAAAATAAGTCATTTTTTTTATGCACACTTGTTGTGCCAATATTAAAGGGGTATTCCAGGAAAAAAACTTTTTATTTATATATATATATATATATATATATATATATATATATATATATATATATATATATATATTAACTGGCTCCAGAAAGTTAAACAGATTTGTAAATTACTTCTATTAAAAAATCTTAATCCTTTCAGTACTTATGAGCTTCTGAAGTTAAGGTTGTTCTTTTCTGTCTAAGTCCTCTCTGATGACACCTGTCTCGGGAAACGCCCAGTTTAGAAGCAAATCCCCATAGCAAACCTCTTCTAAATTGGGCGTTTCCCGAGACAGGTGTCATCAGAGAGGACTTAGACAGAAAAGAACAACCTTAACTTCAGAAGCTCATAAGTACTGAAAGGATTAAGATTTTTTAATAGAAGTAATTTACAAATCTGTTTAACTTTCTGGAGCCAGTTGATATACTGTGTATAAAAAAAAGTTTTTCCCTGCATAACCCCTTTAATTTATTTATACTCTGCGGATTAGGTCATGAGTAGATGTATGGGTGCATTGTGGGTAATCAAAAGGGCTGGCTGGGCTACGAATTTCATAGGGGTTATGGAGCACTTTTGTAGACATCTGCTCTGCCCACCACCTGCACAGAGAACAATATGTCTCACATCGGCAGCATTGTCATCCCTATTGGAGAGAAAGGGTTAATAGTAGCTGGAATAATCATCTAGCAGTTGTACGGTTTTATAGGGCACTGCTCCCCCTAGTGCTCGTTTTAAGGTTGTCACTCACAACGCACAAAGCTGATCCGATGAAGAGAGATGGGACCGAGCTCACGCATTGCATTCTCATTGTGCATTTTATAAGTGATATTTTTTTTAGGGTTTGTGTTGGAAAACAACGTGGTAGACATTAACCCCTTAAGGACTGCGTTTTTGCACTTTCGTTTTTTCCTCCTCGCCTTTTAAAAATCATAACCCTTTCAATTTTGCACCTACAGACTCATATGAGGGCTTTTTTTTTTTTTTTTTTTTGCGCCACCAATTCTACATTGTAATGACATTAGTCATTTTACCCAAAAATCTACCGCGAAGCCAAAAATAAAAATCATTATGCGACAAAATTGGAAATTGGGGGCTTCCGTTTCTATTCGGTAAAAAATACACTTTCTCTTTATTCTATAGGTCCATATGATTAAAATGATTCCCTACTTATATAGGTTTGATTTTGTCGTACTTCCGTAACCGATAAAAAAATCATAATTACATGCACAAAAATTAAAATGTTTAAAAAAGTCCCCTTCTGACTCCTATAACTTTTGAATTTTTCTGCATACGGGGATATATGAGGGCAAATCTTTTGCATGTTCTGAAGTTTTTATTGGTACCATTTTTGTTTTGCTCTGACTTTTTGATCGCTTGTTATTCATTTTTTTTATGGTATAAAAAGTGACCAAAAATAAACAATTTTGGAATTTGGAATTTTTTGGCGCATACGCCATTGACTTTGCAGTTTAATTAACCATATATTTTTATAATTCGGACATTTCCGCACGCAGCGATACCACATATGTTTATATATATATTTTTTCACAGTTTTTTGTTTTTTTCTTATGGGAAAAAGGGGGGTGATTCAAACTTTGATTAGGGAAGGGGTTATATGATCTTTATTCACTTTCTTTCACTTTTTTTTTTGCAATGTTATAGCCCCCATCCCCCCCCCCAGTGGACTATAACATGCATTACACTGATTGCCCACACTGATCAATGCTATGCCACAGCATTGCATTGATCAGTGTTTACAGCGGTTTACAGTGGTTTCACCACGATGGTCCCGATCAGCACGACTAAGCTGCTGGGATGTATTTAGACGCGGCAATTAACTTTGATCCCCGCATCTAAGGGGTTAATACCGGACATCACCGCGATCGGTGATGTCCGGTATTAGCCACGGGTCCCAGCTACAGTTAGCCACCGGGACCGACCCGATATGACACGGGGTCACCGCAAGACCCCAGGTTATATTGCGGGAGCAGTCGCAGGGTGTACAGGTACGCCCTGCATCCTTAAAAGATTTTAAAAAAATCCTAAAAAGAGAAACTCCAGACCCAATTTGCAGACTTTTTTCTCCTTGAGGGACATTTAGCATTGTTGCTTTGATAAGTAAGCTCAAAAGTGTTTTTTTTTTTTGTTTTTTTTGCTCTGGTTTTGCGTATGTGTGAAATATTTCTCATACTATCACAAGGGGGTGATACATTTGCAGCACACAGGCAAAACAAAAAAGTCGGAGCTGAGACCTTTGTGAGACTTTGCTCACGTACGGGTGTTTTGTACTCCAGGTCAGACCTGTAGTAGACTTGCGATTTCTTGTAAGGGACTTGTTTGTGACTTTTTTTTTTTTGCCTACGTGCGACTTTTGCACATCATAAATTCCCGACCACTGCAAAGTGAAAAATGAAATTTGCTTAGGTAAGGCTGTTTGTAACTCTTTGCTTACTCAGAAAAGTCACACAAAAAAGTGCTTAGGCGCATGTGCGACTTTTTGTGTGACTTTTGTACGTCAAAAAACTAAAATACCTGTAAATACCTTAAATGTCCCCCTTTCTATAAATAAATAAAAAAAATAGTGCTATAGGCTCTCCAGATAAATAATGATACTCCAGATAAATACTGCTATAGACTGTCAAGATAAAAATTACTATAGACTGTGCAGATAAATAGTGCTATAGACTCTGCAGATAAATAGTGCTATAGACTGTCCAGATAAATAGTGCTATAGACTGTGCAGATAAATAGAACTATAGACTGTGCAGATAAATAGTGCTATAGACTGTCCAGATAAATTGTGCTATAGACTGTCCAGATAAATAGTACTATAGACTGTGCAGATAAATAGTGCTATAGACTGTGCAGATAAATAGTGCTATAGACTGTGCAGATAAATAGTGCTATAGACTGTGCAGATAAATAGAACTATAGACTGTGCAGATAAATAGTGCTATAGACTGTCCAGATAAATACTGCTATAGACTGTCAAGATAAAAATTACTATAGACTGTGCAGATAAATGCTGCTATAGACTGTGCAGATAAATAGTGCTATAGACTGTCCAGATAAATAGGGCTATAGGCTGTCCAGATAAATAGGGCTATAGACTGTGCAGATAAATAGTGCTATAGACTGTCCAGATAAATAGTGCTATAGACTGTCCAGATAAATAGTGCTATAGACTGTCAAGATAAATAGTGTTATAGACTGTCCAGATAAATAGTGCTATAGACTGTGCAGATAAATAGTGCTATAGACTCTGCAGATGAATAGTGCTATAGATTGTGCAGATAAATAGTGCTATAGACTGTCCAGATAAATAGTGCTATAGACTGTGCAGATAAATAGTGCTATAGACTGTCCAGATAAATAGGGCTATAGACTGTCCAGATAAATAGGGCTATAGACTGTCCAGATAAATAGTGCTATAGACTGTCCAGATAAATAGTGTTATAGACTGTCCAGATAAATAGTGCTATAGACTGTGCAGATAAATAGTGCTATAGACTGTGCAGATAAATAGTGCTATAGACTGTCCAGATAAATAGTGCTATAGACTGTCCAGATAAACAGTGCTATAGATTGTGCAGATAAATAGTGCTATAGACTGTGCAGATAAATAGTGCTATAGACTGTCCAGATAAATAGTGCTATAGACTGTCCAGATAAATAGGGCTATAGACTGTCCAGATAAATAGGGCTATAGACTGTCCAGATAAATAGGGCTATAGACTGTGCAGATAAATAGGGCTATAGACTGTCCAGATAAATAGGGATATAGACTGTGCAGATAAATAGTGCTATAGACTGTGCAGATAAATAGTGCTATAGACTGTCCAGATAAATAGTGCTATAGACTGTCCAGATAAATAGTGCTATAGACTGTCCAGATAAATAGGGCTATATACTGTCCAGATAAGTAGTGCTATGGACTGTGCAGATAAATAGTGCTATAGACTGTCCAGATAAATAGTGCTATAGACTGCCCAGATAAATAGCGCTATAGACTGTGCAGATAAATAGTGCTATAGACTGCCCAGATAAATAGCGCTATAGACTGTGCAGATAAATAGGGCTATAGACTGTGCAGATAAATAGTGCTATAGACTGTGCAGATAAATAGTGCTATAGACTGTGCAGATAAATAGGGCTATAGACTGACCAGATAAATAGTGCTATAGACTCTGCAGATAAATAGTACTATAGACTGTGCAGATAAATAGTGCTATAGACTTTCCAGATAAATAGTGCTATAGACTGTCCAGATTAATAGTGCTATAGACTGTCCAGATAAATAGTGCTATAGACTGTCCAGATTAATAGTGCTATAGACTGTGCAGATAAATAGTGCTATAGGCTGTGCAGATAAATAGCGCTATAGGCTGTGCAGATAAATAGTGCTATAGACTGTGCAGATAAATACTGCTATAGACTGTGCAGATAAATAGGGCTATGGGCTGTGCAGATAAATAGGGCTATAGACTGTGCAGATAAATAGGGCTATAGACTGTGCAGATAAATAGGGCTATAGACTGTGCAGATAAATAGGGCTATAGACTGTGCAGATAAATAGTGCTATAGACTGTGCAGATAAATACTGCTATAGACTGTGCAGATAAATACTGCTATAGGCTGTGCAGATAAATACTGCTATAGACTGTCCAGATAAATAGTGCTATAGACTGTGCAGATAAATAGCGCTATAGGCTGTGCAGATAAATAGCGCTATAGGCTGACCAGATAAATAGCGCTATAGGCTGTGCAGATAAATAGAACTATATACTGTCCAGATAAATAGGGCTATAGACTGCCCAGATAAATAGCGCTATAGGCTTTGCAGATAAATAGCGCTATAGGCTGACCAGCTAGATGTTGTTATATATTGTCCAAATAAATAGCGGCACTAAATGACACTAAAATCTCCAATTTGAAACGCTACAGAATGTATTTCTTAAATACTGCTATACTGTACTGTATGTAATTCTCATTAGAGACACAAGTCTAAAGTATGTCCAATAAACGGTTGTGATGTGGTATCTAACCCTCCAACGACCTTTGGACATGTGGTCACAGAACGCTCTTTGTTGGTGCCAAACACGTTGAGGAACCATGAAGTGATGGAAATTAACTAGTGAGCAGGAGATGAGGGCCCTTGTGTGAATAATGTCGCGCTCCTCATCTTCCCGTCTCTTCTGCTTCCATTACTAGATGTTCATTTCCAGCCTCACTACAGAGGACTCTGGATCCATCCAAATAGTCGAAAATAATCCAGACATGGAAGCTTTGTATCAAAGTGTATCACTAAATCTGCTGGAGACGGGCGCTGCCAGCCACAGCACCAGGGATGCATCCTGTCTTCATGCCCAGATATAATGGGCTGCCTGGCATAGACTAGTAGGTTACATCCTATTTCTATGACATTTTGTAATGGTCTCCAAACTGTGGACCTCCAGCTGTTGGCTGTCCGGGCATGCTGGAAGTTGCAGTTTTGCAACAGCTGGAGGTCCACAGTTTGGAGACCAGTTTTGCAACATTTGGAGGTCCACAGTTTGGAGACCAGTTATGCAACATCTGGAGATCCACGGTTTGGAGACCAATTTTGCAACATCTGGAGGTCCACAGTTTGGAGACCAGTTATGCAACATCTGGAGGTCCACAGTTTGGAGACCAGGTATACAACATCTGGAGGTCCACTGTTTGGAGACCAGTGTTGCAACATCTGGAGATCCACGGTTTGGAGACCAGTTTTGCAACATCTGGAGGTCCGCAGTTTGGAGACCAGTTATGCAACATCTGGAGGTCCACGGTTTGGAGACCAGTTTTGCAACATCTGGAGGTCCGCAGTTTGGAGAACAGTTTTGCAACATCTGGAAGTCCACGGTTTGGAGAACAGTTTTGCAACATCTGGAGGTCCACGGTTTGGAGACCAGTTTCGCAACATCTGGAGGTCTACAGTTTGGAGGACAGTTTTGTAACATCTGGAGGTCCACAGTTTGGAGACCAGTTTTGCAACATCTGGAGGTCCACACTTTGGAGGCCAGTTTTGCAACATCTGGAGGTCGACACAGGGGTCAAGTTCTGGGGAAAAAAGTGTGGGAAATCACCCAAGACCTCCACTCATGGGCTGGTCCTGCTGGACTCCTGCTAATGGGAACGGTGTTCCTGCTGTGAAAAAGTGCAGGAACTCAATTTCCACATGTTCCTGCAGGACTTGAGCCCTGAGTCCACAGTTTGGAGATCAGTTTTGCAACATCTGGAGGTCCACAGTTTGGAGGCCAGTTTTGCAACAGCTGGAGGTCCACAGTTTGGAGGCCAGTTTTGCAACAGCTGGAGGTCCACAGTTTGGAGGCCAGTTTTGCAACAGCTGGAGGTCCACAGTTTGGAGATCAGTTATGCAACATCTGGAGGTCCACAGTTTGGAGATCAGTTATGCAACATCTGGAGGTCCACAGTTTGGAAACCAGTTTTTGCAACATCTGGAGGTCTACAGTTTGGAGACCACTATGGAGTGCATCAGTCGGCTGTCACCCTCTATTGCAGCAGGTCTCAGCACCGAAACCTGATGCAATATAAACCTTTGACATGTCGAGGGTCTATATCAATAACAGTAATGCTTTAATAGAGCACAGTTTAGATTGTAATGTTTTTTAGACCTATTTTACCGTCTTGTTTTGTTTTCATTTTACACAGTGTGAACACAGCCTAAGAGTAACCTTTGCATTAAACCAATCTCCGCCCCCTGTGTCTCCGGCAGGCCACCGCTTGTATTCTATAGATTAGTCTCCTCTAGAAGGTGGAAATTAGATTTTTCTTATAAGAATTTATTTTTCCAAATGGATTGCAGAGGTCAGAATTAAACAATGTAGAAGTAACTAGAAAGACGCTGGTCAGTGACATGGGACTACAAAAGGAACTGGGAAGAAGGTGGTCAGTGTCATAGGACTACAGTAGGGACTGGAAAGGGACCATGGAACTGCACAAGGAAATAGGAAGGAGCTGTCAGTATCATGGTTCTGCAGATGGAACTAAGAAGGAATGAGTCAGTGATATGGGACTACAAACAGGGCTCAAGTCCTGCAGGAACTCATGGGAATGGAGTTCCAGCGCTTTTCCAAAGCAGGAACGCAGTTCCCATTAGCAGGAGTCCTGCAGGACCAGCCCTTAAAGGGGTACTCTTCAAAGTATAGAGGATAAGATGTTGGATCCTGCTGCTGGGGACCCCCGCGATCTCCCTGCTGCACCCCAGACATCCGGTGCACGGAGCGAGACTTGCGACGTGACAGTAATGCCCCCTCAATACAAGTCTATGGGAGGGGGCGTGACGGCCGCCACGCCCCCTCCCATAGACTTGCATTGGGGGGTCGTGACGTGCTCTAAATGCTCTAAATGCTCTAAACGAACGCTGGTTGCAGCAGGGAGAACAAGGGGGTCCCCAGCGGCAGGATCCGCGGGATCAGATATCTTATCCCCTACACTTTGGATAGGGGATAAGATGTCTAGTACCCCTTTAAGTTGAAATCTTGGGTGAGTTCCCACACTTTTTTTCCCAGGACTTGACCCCTGACTACAAAGCATCTGGAAAGGAGCTGGTCAGTGCCATAGGACTATAGAAGGGACTAAGAGGAAACTGGTCAGTGCCATAGGACTACAGAAGGGACTAAGAGGAAACTGGTCAGTGCCATAGGACTACAGAAGGGACTAAGAGGAAACTGGTCAGTGCCATAGGACTACAGAAGGGACTAAGAGGAAACTGGTCAGTGCCATAGGACTACAGAAGGGACTAAGAGGAAACTGGTCAGTGCCATAGGACTACAAAAGGGACTAAGAGGAAACTGGTCAGTGCCATAGGACTACAGAAGGGACTAAGAGGAAACTGGTCAGTGCCATAGGACTACAGAAGGGACTAAGAGGAAACTGGTCAGTGCCATAGGACTACAGAAGGAGCTAAGAGGAAACTGGTCAGTGCCATAGGACTACAGAAGGAGCTAAGAGGAAACTGGTCAGTGCCATAGGACTACAGAAGGGACTAAGAGGAAACTGGTCAGTGCCATAGGACTACAGAAGGGACTAAGAGGAAACTGGTCAGTGCCATAGGACTACAGAAGGGACTAAGAGGAAACTGGTCAGTGCCATAGGACTACAGAAGGGACTAAGAGGAAACTGGTCAGTGCCATAGGACTACAGAAGGGACTAAGAGGAAACTGGTCAGTGCCATAGGACTACAGAAGAGACTAAGAAGAAACTGGTCAGTGCCATAGGACTACAGAAGGGACTAAGAGGAAACTGGTCAGTGCCATAGGACTACAGAAGGGACTAAGAGGAAACTGGTCAGCGCCATAGGACTACGGAAGGGACTAAGAGGAAACTGCTCAGTGCCATAGGACTACAGAAGGGACTAAGAGGAAACTGGTCAGTGCCATAGGACTACGGAAGGGACTAAGAGGAAACTGGTCAGTGGCATAGGACTACAGAAGAGACTAAGAGGAAACTGGTCAGTGCCATAGGACTACAGAAGGGACTAAGAGGAAACTGGTCAGTGCCATAGGACTACAGAAGGGACTAAGAGGAAACTGGTCAGTGCCATAGGACTACAGAAGGGACTAAGAGGAAACTGATCAGTGCCATAGGACTACAGAAGGGACTAAGAGGAAACTGGTCAGTGCCATAGGACTACAGAAGGGACTAAGAGGAAACTGATCAGTGCCATAGGACTACAGAAGGGACTGAAGAGAAACTAGTCCAAGCCACAGGTCTTACTAAGTCATTTCTATATTCGTAAACCCAAAGAAGTGACAGTGCGGCTGACGTGTGAATCACCGAAGATAGAACGTTTTCCCGATTCTAAATTACACCTACTTCCACCTTAATAACAGGCTGAAAATAGTGATTTTCATATCTTGTTCTTCTATCATAAGAAAAAAAAAACACATGTACATCACTTGGCGGAACAAACGTAATTACAGATTGAATTCAGAGAAGACACTCGACGCAGGCACGGAACGTTTAGAAGAACATTTATAAGATTATTGGAGATGAAGAAGGAGATATTCACTGAAAGGAAACCTCGGACCGGCCCCAGATCTATCATTCTAAAGGAATAGTTAGATATTAGATAGATAGATAGATATGAGATAGATAGATATGAGATAGATAGATAGATATGAGATAGATAGATAGATAGATAGATATGAGATAGATAGATAGATAGATAGATAGATAGATAGATATGAGATAGATAGATAGATAGATGATAGATAGATATGAGATAGATAGATAGATAGATAGATAGATAGATAGATAGATAGATAGATATGAGATAGATAGATATGAGATGGATATGAGATAGATAGATAAATAGATATGAGATAGATAGATAGATAGATAGATATGAGATAGATAGATAGATAGATAGATAGATATGAGATAGATAGATAGATGATAGATAGATAGATATGAGATAGATATGAGATAGATATGAGATAGATAGATAGATAGATAGATAGATATGAGATAGATAGATAGATATGAGATAGATAGATAGATAGATAGATAGATAGATAGATGGATATGAGATAGATAGATATGAGATGGATATGAGATAGATAGATAGATAGATATGAGATAGATAGATGTGAGATAGATAGATATTAGATATATAGCAACAGAAGAATGCAGCAGCACACTGCCAGCACAAGGATATAGGTGAAACATGAACATGCAGTTAAAACATGGAGAGCTATACAGCTATGGTGTAATAGATGCAAATGTGAAACTATGAAATAGTGAGGCACTTAGCTCGCAAATTTGTCTCCGCCGGTCTATCTTTGTAGATATTAGATAGATAGATATGAGATAGATAGATATGAGATAGATAGATATATATGAGATAGATAGATAGATATGAGATAGATAGATAGATAGATAGATAGATATGAGATAGAAGATAGATTGTGCCTCCAGCTGTTCCCCCTGTGTGCTGCTCGCAGCACACAAGGGGAACAGCTGGAGGCACAATTTTAGGTCGGGTCATCGGGGGATCCGCAGCATATCCGTTCCGTGTGACCCTACCCTTAAAATGAAAGAAGTGATCTGATTTGTTGCTATGGGAAACTGGACAACTTTTCCTCTGCACAGGTTTTGAGTGATCTCCCCCATACAGTACACTAGTTACCACATTCTATGGCCTCTGTGTCTTCAGGCAGGGATGTCCTCTCACAGCCCAACATGGAGACATTTTAGGTCCTGACATTTACATCTCTGCTCTTCCACCCATGAATGATCTCTCCTCTTCCTCTCACAGGAATCTTCTAGCCTCTCTTGTGCTGCACACAGGCTCTGGCTCTCTCTCCACCAGATGCTCATAGTTTACCAACCCTGAGCACCCACCAATCTCCTGAGAGGAGCAGATCACCGGTGACAGCTGCTAAGTGGTCGTACACGGCAATGTTAGTAAGCGACCAGATGGTGACGCCGCTCGAATATCCTAAGAGAGGTTTGGGACATCAACAAGAACCAAGCTGGCCTGTCCCAACGTGATGACGAGGACCAGTAACAATAGGGACCACAGCTTAATTGTTACTATGGGGCCTCGGCTTATCTATATTTGCCCCAATATGTTCCACCTGCCAGTTCCAATGATAATAGGCCCACTTGGGCCTTCCATCTTCTACATATAACCTTTTAAATTGTAAGCTCCTTGGATAAGGTGTATTGTCCCTCATATCCCATCACTTCAGAAGGTGCAAAACACCAGAACTAATTATTTACAGACACTGAACAAGCAAGAGATGCTGGAAGATTGAGGCTGTGAAATTGCAGAATAGTGAGTGCAGCTCTGGAGTATAATTCCAGTCTCCCGAATGGCACCTTTGTCTAATGAAGTTGTAACATACTGTAAGCATCATGCATCAGGGTCAGTACAGGATAAGTAATGTAATGTATGTACACAGTGACCTCACCAGCAGAACAGTGAGTGCAGCTCTGGAGTATAATACAGGATATAACTCAGGATAAGTACAGGATAAGTAATGTAATGTATGTACACAGTGACCCCACCAGCAGAATAGTGAGTACAGCTCTGGAGTATAATACAAGATATAACTCAGGATCAGTACAGGATAAGTAATGTAATGTATGTACACAGTGACCTCACCAGCAGAATAGTGAGTACAGCTCTGGAATATAATACAGGATATAAGTCAGGATCAGTACAGGATAAGTAATGTAATGTATGGACACAGTGACCCCACCAGCAGAATAGTGAGTACAGCTCTGGGGTATAATACATGATATAACTCAGGATCAGTACAGGATAAGTAATGTAATGTATGTACACAGTGACCCCACCAGCAGAATAGTGAGTACAGCTCTGGAGTATAATACAAGATATAACTCAGGATCAGTACAGGATAAGTAATGTAATGTATGTACACAGTGACCCCACCAGCAGAATAGTGAGTACAGCTCTGGAGTATAATACAGGATATAACTCAGGATCAGTACAGGATAAGTAATGTAATATATATACACAGTGACCTCACCAGCAGAATAATGAGTACAGCTCTGGAGTATAATACAGGATATAACTCAGGATCAGTACAGGATAAGTAATGTAATGTATGTACACAGTCACCCCACCAGCAGAATAGTGAGTACAGCTCTGGAGTATAATACAGGATATAACTCAGGATCAGTACAGGATAAGTAATGTAATGTATGTACACAGTCACCCCACCAGCAGAATAGTGAGTACAGCTCTGGAGTATATGTATACATGTATCACATTGCTTTAATAAACAAAGACCACATAAAATCAATCCTATTGATCAATGGAAAGAAAAAAAACAACCAATCCTTCCATGGAAATATCTATTTTCCGTCTATTACTGTAGTGGAAATGGAAACTTTCAGGAGACTGTATCATAAGTGGAAGCAGTTATGTAATGGAATACTTCATGTCGCATGATGACCTACTTAAAAAATGTATATATTAGTAAAAACCCAGCTTTTCCAGTCTCCCGAATGGCACATTTGTCTAATGAAGTAGTAACAAACTGTAAGCATCATGGGTATCCACTGGAGTGGCCTCTAAACTGTGGATCTCAAGCTGTTGCAAAACTACAACTCCCAGCATGCCCGGACAGCCGTTGGCTGTCCGGGCATGCTGGGAGTTGTAGTTTTGCAACAGCTGGAGGTCCACCATTTGGAGATTACACTTTCTGATGAAGTTAAAACCCAATCTCCGCACTCCCCCTCTCCTCCCCATTGCCTCCCTTATGAACAGATGATATCAATACAAAGATAGTTAACCCCTCGCTGCAGCTCATCCCGAACCAATAGAATCCAATTTACTTCTGGATGGAACAAAAATTGGAAAAAAAAGATTTCAGATTATTATCAATCTCTATGGAAGCGAGGAAAAAAAATCGGCGAGCATCTGTATTGATCCGAATGGTCACATGAGAAAAAGTAATTACTGCCGACTTCCTTTAATGTCGGATTATGACAAATTTCGGATAATCGAATCTTCTAGATTCTCATATTTTCCGGATTATCCATTATTCTGGATTATCAAATATTCTGGATTAGCAGATGACTGTAAAATCCAACAGGTAGACATAACTTTACTCCTATTATATCTAACTGGCTGCATCTCCTGGTTTTGTGCCGAACTATGAGACTTTCCGGACTATCAAATGGCGATTTAAAGGAGTTATCCGAAGTAGAAAAAGCAGAGCTGATTTCTTTCAAGAAAACAGCACCACGTCTGTATTCAGGTGGTGTATGGTATTACAACTTGACTGGATCCACTTCAGTAGAATTGAGCTGCAATACCATATACAACCTGAAGACAAGGTGGCGCTGTTTCTTTCTTTCTTTTTTTTTTTTTTTCTTCTTAAATCTGTATTTTTTTACATTCTTAATTACAATGATCCTCCATCGGCATTAGGTGACTTAAATTGTATTTTTTACAGAAAATTCAAGCAAAACGACAGATAGGTGGCACCAATATTCACTGCATGTGTGGCTCTGGGTTGAGAAAAACATAAAAAGGTGTATGGAGACTTATAGACCATGCTCTATGGACAATTTGGGGGGGGGGGAGAGAATATATAAAGTATATATTTATTTATTTATTTTCTGTAAGAAATTAGCTTGCTCTCTGGTGCCACCTATAGGAGGTAGCATCCCTTTTAGCCTAATGGGTAGCTTCCTTTTTGGGAGAGATCCCACTTTACCTAAAATCCCCAGTCATGTTCTAAGGCTCTTTGATGAGTCATGCATTAAAATGTAGGAATTCTACCTCCTGTAGGTGGCACCAGAGAGTAAGCTTATTTCTTTCTGGAAGCTACTTCGCATATCTTTCAGCATTCCTTCTAGGCTAACGGGTACCTTCCCTTTTACAGAAGGTTAACGTTCCCTTTCGTGAGAGATCCTGGTTAAGCTGTAATCCCCAGTCATGTTCTAAGGCTCTTTAATGAGTCAAATATTGAATTGTAGGAATTCCACCTCCTGTAGGTGGCACTATAGAGTAAGCGTATTTCTTTCTGTAAGCTACTGCACACATCCTTCAGCATTCCTTCTAGGCTAACAGGTAGCCTTCATTTTACAGATTGTTAATGTTCCCTTTTAGGAGAGATCCTGGTTAAACTGTAATCCCTAGTCATGTTCTAAGGCTCTTTCATGAGCTAACAATTGAATTGTATGAATTCTACCTCCTGTAGGTGGCACCAGAGAGCAAAAGTATTTCTTTCCAGAAGCTACTTTGCATATTCTTCAGCATCCCTTCTAATTTACTGGGTAGTTTCCGTTTTACACGTGGTTAACCTTCCCTTTTTGGGAGAGATCTCAGTTTGGCTAAAATCCTCAGTCATGTTCTAAGGCTCTTTGATAAGTCAACCATTGAAATGTTGGAATTCTACCTCCTATAGGTGTCACCAGAGAGTAAGCTTATTTCTTTCTTGAAGCTACTTTGCATATCCTTCAGCATCCCTTCTAGTCTAATTGGGTAGCTTCCTTTTCACAGATGGCAATGTTCCCTTTTTTGGAGAGATCCCGCTTTACCTAAAATCCCCAGTCATGTTCTAAGGCTCTTTAATGAGTCAAACATTGCATTGTAGGAATTCTACCTCCTGTAGGTGGCACTAGAGAGTAAGCTTATTTATTTCTGGAAGCTACTTTGCATATCCTTCAGCATTCCTTCTAGGCTAACGGGTAGCCTTCCTTTTACAGATGGTTAATGTTCCCTTTTGGGGGAGATCCTGGTTAAACTGTAGTCCCCAGTCATTTTCTAAGGCTTTTTAATGAGTCAAACATTGAATTTTTAGGAATTCTACCTCCTGTAGGGGGACACCAGAGAGCACACTTATTTCTTTCCACAAGCTACATGGCATATCCTTCAGCATCCCTTTTAATCTAATGGGTAGCTTCACAGATGGCAATGTTCCCCTTTTTTTGGAGAGATCCCACTTTCCCTAAAATCCCCAGTCATGTTCTAAGGCTCCTTAATGAGTCAAACACTGAATTGCAGGAATTCTACCTCCTGTAGGTGGCACCAGAGAGTAAGCTCATTTCTTTCTGGAAGCTACTTCGCATATCCTTTTTCCTGTTTATGGTCATTTCTGATCACTGAAAAGCTGAGTCAGCCGTCACTATTGCTACAATGAAATGAGAGATTCCATATATTTTCCATTACAGTACCCATAAGGCTTGTCAGCCATTTTTTTTTTTTTTTTTGAAACACTAAATTACAAATAAATCTTATTTCTTAAAAAAAAAAAAAAATATATATATATATATATATATATATATATATATATATATAAAATCCCAAGTGGTTTCTCATTACTGCCTTGCTTGTGTTAGTGTCAGTCTTTACTGTGGCTCTGGAATTGTATTCAAGAACCTCAGAAGTGAATGTTGTATTACTCCTTATAGCAGTGTTTTCCAAACATTGTATCACCATCTGTTGCAAAACTACAACTCTCAGCATGCCCGGACAGCCGTTGGCTGTCCGGGCATGCTGGGAGTTGTAGTTTTGCAACAGCTGGAGTCACGCTGGAAAACACTGCCTTCTAAGAAATGCTGAGATGACGTTTGTGAACGCAGACCATAATGACTACTACATACTGAAAATCTCTATATATCACAGCAGACATGCTCATTATTGGTCGTATCGACAAAACTATAAGGACAAGAATGTAATAAAAAGCAAAAAATGGAGGAGAAACTAATAGACTTTACTGAGTCACCAAGGAGGTCAAGAGACACGAACTCCCCATTTACTTTCCTGTACACAAGGCAGAATATAAAAGCAATAGCAAAAAAAGATATAAAAAAAAAACATTATAAAAAAGATAGATATATATAAATAAATAAATAAATAAATAAAAAGGATAAAAAAGAATAGAAATCGTACAGTGTCTGGTCTTGTGTTCAGGCTCCTAGACAACTGTGCAGCAATCCCAACCTGCATCTATTTATAGTTGGGGAGATGATGAGTGTAGTAGTAGTTGACCCCCATAATATGTACATGAGCTAGAATCCTTGCACTTGGTTACATGCAAAGAGAAAGAAATCTACATCATAAACCCACAGACTAGTGACAAAAACTCACAGAGAAAGGAAACAAAATAAAGAGATAAGACTGTGTTTCTGTTTACCAATATATAATAGATATTGGATAGCTGGATGGATGGATAGATATGAGATAGATAGATAGATAGATATGAGATAGATAGATAGATATAAGATAGACAGATAGATAGATAGATAGATAGATAGATATGAGATGATAGATAGATATGAGATAGATAGATAGATAGATATGAGATAGATAGATAGATAGATAGATATGAGATAGATAGATAGATATAAGATAGACAGATAGATAGATAGATAGATAGATAGATAGATAGATAGACAGATATGAGATGATAGATAGATATGAGATAGATAGATAGATATGAGATAGATAGATAGATAGATAGATATGAGATAGATAGATATGAGATAAATAGATATGAGATAGATAGATATGAGATAGATAGATAGATAGATAGATAGATATGAGATAGATATGAGATAGATATGAGAGATAGATATGAGATAGATAGATAGATAGATAGATATGAGATAGATAGATATGAGATAGATAGATAGATATGAGATAGATATAAGATAGATAGATAGATATGAGATAGATAGATAGATAGATATGAGATAGATAGATATGAGATAGAGAGATAGATAGATATGAGATAGATAGATATAAGATGATAGATAGATATGAGATAGATTGATATGAGATAGATAGATATGAGAGATAGATAGATATGAGATAGAGTGATAGATAGATATGATATAGATATGAGATAGATAGATAGATAGATATGAGATAGATAGATAGATAGATAGATAGATAGATATGAGATAGATAGATATGAGATAGAGAGATAGATAGATATGAGATAGATAGATATAAGATGATAGATAGATATGAGACAGATTGATATGAGATGATAAATAGATAGATATGAGATAGATAGATAGATAGATAGATAGATATGAGACAGATAGATGTGAGATAGATAGATATGAGAGATAGATAGATATGAGATAGATAGATATAAGATAGAGAGATAGATAGATATGAGATAGATAGATAGATAGATATGAGATAGATAGAAGATAGATAGATATGAAATAGATAGATAGATAGATATGAGATAGATAGATAGATAGATAGATATGAGATAGATAGATAGAAGATGTGTCAGACTGAGAACATGTGGTGCCTCAGACTTCTGCTGCCAACATTACATGGGTAAGGCAACCCCCCCCCCCCCCCCCCCCCCCCCAATAAGTAAAAGAAAATAATACCTATTTCCTCTGAACCCAGCCCAAAAACTGTAGCCCTCCCTCCAAATATCAGAGATGGGGGGGGGGATTTGTTTTTAAAGTCCCAATCACATCAGGGCACCATTACTCCTGCCTCCTCACCAAGTGACATGAAAGGGTCTCAGCTTGCCCCCTATACCCAGGAGAGGACACTTTAAGGGTCCCATACAATGAATTATTCTCATGTTTTGGATGAGATCCCAGGGTAGGACAATAGGAATTAATCATATGGATAATCTACCAAGAATTACATCATATCACATGAACACACAGCACAATGACTTACAGCAGAGATTTCTGGATTTTTATTCCCCCACATACACTGGATTAGAAATTTCAAGGGCGCCACCAGCTGGTGGATTTAGGGACTGGCACCATCCAGAAAAGTGCAACATTCGCAGGACAATGCAGTTTCTGAACAGATGCATATGGAGAAGCCGGGGGTCCCTGCTACCTAAACAGCCTCTATCTATATACTCTTCCATATATATATATATACATATATATATATATATATATACTGCTATAGATTGCATGAATTCATTGCCCCCCTAAGGAGAATTCTATTAGGGCAGTGTTTTCCAAACCAGGGTGCCTCCAGCTGTTGCAAAACTACAACTCCCAGCATGCCCGGACAGCCGTTGGCTGTCCGGGCATGCTGGGAGTTGTAGTTTTGCAACAGCTGGAGGCACCCTGGTTGGGAAAACACTGTATTAGGGTGATATTTCTATAGTCTATCTGCACAGTCCCTTCCAGCAGACAAGGAGTTAACTGACAGATCGTCTCCCAGTGTTATGATGAAATAGCAGACAGCATTAACCCCTCATTCCCCGCAGCCTCCAAATGAATGGACCCAGGCACAGTTGGCCCTTCTCCTGAGGACAATGTCATGTTTGTAGGGTCTCTCTGGACTTGTGAGGGGACACAGATGGGTTAAAGCTATAAATCAGGCAAGCACATTGGTACTCTGAGCACATTCTGGAGGCACTGACAGGTATTGTGGAGCAGACAGAAAGGGGGGTCTTTTGGGTGACAGCAATACCTGATAGAAGAGAGAACCCATAATAAAATGATTCAAGGGTTAACCACAACATGCTGTCTAGGAACCACAAGTCCCAGCATGGCCAACTTGCAATTCTGGAGTTGAAAGCCCAGAGTAGACTGTGCCTGGTTGTAATACACTGGTTTAGTCTCTGTAGCCTGTTACTATATATATATATATATATATATATATATATATAGCCATCATTAACATTTAAAGGGCCATGCACCTATTATAAACGCCTCCTATAAAACTTGACTACTTGCGAAGAATGTTCTGTATCTGTCACTGCGACATTGTAACAAGAATTAACAGCCTTCATAACTGCAACAATGTAACAAGAATTAACAGCCTTCATAACTGCAACAATGTAACAAGAATTAACAGCCTTCATAACTGCAACAATGTAACACGAATTAACAGCCTTCATAAATAAAACAATGTAACAAGAATTAACAGTCTTCATAACTGCAACATTGTAACAAGAATTAACAGCCTTTATAACTGCAACAATGTAACAAGAATTAACAGCCTTCATAACTGCAACAATGTAACAAGAATTAACAGCCTTTATAACTGCAACAATGTAACAAGAACTAACTGCCTTCATAACTGCAACATTGTAACAAGAATTAACTAACTGCCTTTATAACTGCAACATTGTAACAAGAATTAACAGCCTTTATAACTGCAACATTGTAACAAGAATTAACTAACTGCCTTTATAACTGCAACATTGTAACAAGAATTAACAGCCTTCATAACTGCAACATTGTAACAAGAATTAACAGCCTTCATAACTGCAACATTGTAACAAGAATTAACTAACTGCCTTTATAACTGCAACATTGTAACAAGAATTAACAGCCTTCATAACTGCAACATTGTAACAAGAATTAACTAACTGCCTTTATAACTGCAACATTGTAACAAGATTGTTCTTCCCTTGTAACTGCAACAATGTAACAATAATAGAACCTTCTGCACTTGTATTTGCAACATTACAATACAAATGACCTGCTCTTGTAATAGCAACATAAGAAGGATAACAATGGAACAAGAATGCTCTGCAACATTGTAACCAAAATGTTCTGCACTTGTATTTGCAACGTTGTAATAGGAATGATCTGCACTTGTAATAGCAACATAGGAACGATCTGTAATTGTAACAATGTAACAAGAATTAACTGCCTTTATAACTGCAACATTGTAACAAGAATGTTCTGTCCCTATAACTGCAACATTGTAACAAGAATGTTCTGTCCCTGTAACTGCAACATTGTAACAAGAATGTTCTGTCCCTGTAACTGCAACAATGTAACAATAATAGAACGTTCTACACTTGTATGTGCAATATATTAATAGGAATGATCTGCACTGGTAATAGCAACATAGTGATCTGTAATTGTAACAATGTAACAAGAATGTTCTGCACATACAACACTAGAGTAAATGGACCCTGATGGCATAACAAGACTGGCATGTAGGAGGGTACTCACACTGCTGTTGTGCCCCCCAGTCCAGTGAACCATGGCTTGGTTATGAGCAGAGTCTCCAGTCAAAGGGAAACTGGTGCTGCTAAGTCTCATCTCCTCCACCCTGGCCCGGTTAAACCTTCCATCTTCCTTGGAGCCTTTGCTGTCAGCTCTTCTGATCTTCTGCCCCTCCATAGGGAAGCTGGTCAGAGGGTCCTCGTCACTGGGGTCAGATGGCAGCAGGATCTCCTTGCCAAGTCTGCTGCTGCCACCAGATTGGTCTCTCCTCACCCTGGTCAACCACTTTCTGCTTCCCTTGGTCTCACCCCCCAAATGCTCTGCCCTGCTGTCTCCCCTGCCAGAGCCACTTCTCTTTCTGGGGTGTAAATCTGACCCCTGCTCCTTGGACCCTGTTTTGAGGTCTCCTGGCCCCTTGCCAGGGACAACATAGACTTGTAGGACTTCTCCCCCCTCCTCTCCTCCTCTGGAGTTCTGGAGAACTTCCCTCACCCCCCTTTTAGGTTGCCCCATGTCCCCCCTTAGTAATCCATGATCCTTTAGGTGGATCCGGGTGTGACAGTGTCTGCAGGAGATGTCCCCACTGGTGGAAGAAGAGCAGAGAAGAACATAGATCCATAGGCATCCCACCAGGCTGAGGCTTCTAGGGGGCTTCATGGTGATGGTAATGGTCCTGGGGTCCCTTTTCCAGCCCAACTCAATCTCATCTACTGCTGGAGCCGGTTATTATGGGGAAGAATAAGGGATTTCAGCCGAAAAGTGCTTGGAAATGTGATGAAGTGAGCCCCCACATGGGGAGGAACTGAACTGAAGCCAAGTCTCGGAGCCCACTCTGTACCAACTCAAGGCAATTCAGATGCCATCCCTCTGCCCATCCAAGATGCAGACCAGGTTCATGTAGCAGGTTGGCACAGGGAGACTTTACATCTTCTTTATGCCATCTTCCCAGGGCAGAGCTGCAGAGGGCTGAATGGGTGCACTGTGCATGGGTCCTGCAGCCTGGTGAAAGCTTCTCATCCCTACCCACAGACTGGTGCAGCTGCTGCTCAGGATCTCAGAACAGAATGTGATCAGCCAGTTGTATGTAGGTGCAAGGCATCTCCTCAATTGCTGTCATCACTGTGTGAGCAAGACTCAAAGGAGCAGGTCCAGCCTCCAGCAGCTCATGGCAGAGGAGCAGCAGACATCTGGGGGAGCTCAGGGAGGAGGAGGCAAGCATGCCACAGCTCAGCATCCTCCTGGATCCCCAGAGAAGCTGGACCACTGAGAGGACTGAGGGAAGGGGGGACTTCTATGCCAAACAAAAAACTCCTTAGTTCTGTCTGAGCTGCTGTTAACCCTTGAAATAAGCAAATGCAATTTGCAAGTATACACCCAGGTTATCCTCCGTAGCTGTCTTGTTGTTGATGGACTACAAGTAACAGAGTGACCATCCTGCAGTCCTGTAACATTCATTATTCTCTAGCCTAGGTCTCCAAACTGCAGACCTCCAGATGTTGCAAAACTACAAATCCCAGCATGCCTTACAGCCTTGGGTATGGTAAATGCAGTGGTCTCCAGACTATAGACCTCCAGATGTTGCAAAACTACAACTCCCAGCATGCCCTACAGCCTTGGACATGGTCTAATGCAGTGGTCTCCAGACTATAGACCTCCAGATGTTGCAAAACTACAACTCCCAGCATGCCCTACTGCCTTGGACATGGTCTAATGCAGTGGTCTTCAAACTATAGACCTCCAGATGTTGCAAAACTACAACTCCCAGCATGCCCTACAGCCTTGGGCATTATCTAATGCAGTGGTCTCCAAATGGTGTACCTCCAGATGTTGTAAAACTACAAATCCCAGCATGCCTTACAGCCTTGGGCATGGTCAAATGCAGTGGTCTCCAAACTATAGACCTCCAGATGTTGCAAAACTACAACTCCCAGCATGCTCAGACAGCCTTGGGCATCATCTAATGCTGTGGTCTCCAAATTGTGTACCTCCAGATGTTGCAAAACTACAAATCCCAGCATGCCTTACAGCCTTGGGTATGGTCTAATGCAGTGGTCTGCAAACTATAGACCTCCAGATGTTGCAAAACTACAACTCCCAGCATGCCTTACAGCCTTGGGCATGGTCTAATGCAGTGGTCTCCAAACTATAGACCTCCAGATGTTGCAAAACTACAACTCCCAGCATGCTCAGACAGCCTTGGGCATTATCTAATGCAGTGGTCTCCAAATTGTGTACCTCCAGATGTTGCAAAACTACAACTCTCAGCATGCCCAGAGAGCCTTGGACATGGTCTAATGCAGTGGTCTCCAAACTATAGACCTCCAGATGTTGCAAAAGTAAAACTCCCAGCATGCCCAAATGGCCTTAGGCATGGTCTAATGAAGTGGCCCCAAATTGTGGCCCTCCAGATGTTGCACAACTACAACTCCCAGCATACCCTACAGCCTTGGACATGGTCTAATGCAGTGGTCTCCAAACTTTAGACCTCCAGATGTTGCAAAACTACAACTCCCAGCATGCCCAGACAGACTTGGGCATGGTCTAATGCAGTGGCCCCCAAATTGTGGACCTCCAGATGTTGCAAAACTGCAACTCCCAGCATGCCCAGACAGCATTAGGCATGGGCTAAAGAAGTGGTCTCCAAACAGTGGACCTCCAGATGTTGCAAAACTACAACTCCCAGCATGCCCAGACAACATTGGGCATGGGCTAAAGAAGTGGTCTCCAAACAGTGGACCTCCAGATGTTGCAAAACTAAAACTCCAAGCAAGCCCGGACAGCCAACAGCTGTCCGGGCATGCTGGGAATTGTAGTTTTGCAACATCTGGAGGCCCGCAGTTTAGAGACCACTGTTGTATAGAAGCTTTATTTTATTCAACAGCTGTTGTGGGACTACAAGTCTCAGCCTATTAAATCCCACTGCAAGCTTTCCCTCTTCTAGCCTTTTGCAGCACCCAGCTGTAATCCAATAGCTGATATGTGACTACAACTCCCATCATGAGCAGATGACCTGCAACTCTCTAGAAGCCGATTCCAGCACCTCTGGCTCCCTGGTCTTTTCAATACAGCTAAAAGCTGTTGTGGAACTAGAAGTCCCCGAAAGTCCCACACTACATCCTGCTAGATCATTATTTGTTATTTTTATATGTTATTTTATGAGTGGTTAACTTTAATATACAGAATGGGGGTGGGGGGGGGGTAGCTATGCCCATCATCTCAACCTATTATAACAGGGGTTCTTTGACTTGTAGTTCCACAGAAGCCAACAGGTCAAAGATTTTCCAGCTGAACGGGATGTATTTCTAAAAGTTTGGTACTTGTAGTTTGCCAGTCAGATCCACCTTAGTGTAAAAAAAATGAAGCTGCGGTTAAAGAGGTTATTGAGGAACAGCTCCACACCTGTGGGTGCTATTACAACTTCTTTCCATTTGCTTCAATGGAACTAAGTTGCAATACCAAACACAACCTGATGACAGGGGTGGTGCTGTTTTTGTAAGTAAATAAGGTATTTTATATGCTAGTAGTTATGTTGGGTTGTAATAAGCGCTAGGCTACAATCTTTATTCTTTTATGTATTTGCAGATGCCCTGTTTTGCAGTTTACAACCATTTTCTAGATTCAAAATGCCATCATATTTGAGCAATTACTCCCAATAAAACATGCTGAATGTGATCCCAGGGGTGCTGTCTTTACCAATACTCCCTCACCCTTATAAAGTCCCTGCAGATTTTGCCTAAGTTCTCTGCTCTCTCTGTCTCTGTACAATGATAAACATCCCAATGCACTGTGTGATCTGCCTTCCCTGCAAACGTGGATGCCTCCCTCCCTCTCTACTCTCTGACCTGCTGTGTACCTTCCCTGATGCTGTCATTTGCACAATAATACATGCTGAATGTGATCGCAGGGGTGCTGTCTTTACCAATACTCCCTCACCCTTAGAAGGTCCCTGCAGACTTTGCCTTAGTTCTCTGCTCTCTCTGTCTCTGTACAATGATAAACATCCCAATGCACTGTGTGATCTGCCTTCCCTGCAAACGTGGATGCCTCCCTCCCTCTCTACTCTCTGACCTGCTGTGTACCTTCCCTGATGCTGTCATTTGCACAATAATACATGCTGAATGTGATCGCAGGGGTGCTGTCTTTACCAATACTCCCTCCCCCTTAGAAGGTCCCTGCAGACTTTGCCTTAGTTCTCTGCTCTCTCTGTACATTGATAAACATCCCAATGCACTGTGTGATCTGCCTTCCCTGCAAAAGTGGATGCCTCCCTCTCTTCTCTCTCATTTGCTGTGTACCCTTCCTACTGCTGTCATTTGCACAATAAAACATAGCTACATAGCTGAATGTGATTCCAGGGGGGGGGTGGCTGTCTTTACCAATACTCCCTCCCCTTTATAAGGTCCCTGCAGACTTTGCCTTAGTTCTCTGCTCTCTCTGTACATTGATAAACATCCCAATGCACTGTGTGATCTGCCTTCCCTACAAACATGGATGCTTCCCTCTATACTCTCTGATTTTCTGTGTACCCTCCCTTCAGCTGTCACTTTCGCAAATTTATTGAGTCATGTGACATGATGAGTGAGAAAACCACACTCGTATGCAGCAGGTTTTGCATTGCGCAAAAATTTTCGCTAATGATAAATTACACCCCCTCCCTATATATTTTCACACAAATAATAAATACCCCTCCAATGTGCGTTAGTTGCTGATTTTACTTTGGGGAAAAGGAACTTCCTGGTTTTAAGTCTCTGTGGAAATTCTGGGACTTGTAGTTCCCCCACGAAGGCTGACAGGTTTTCGGCAGCACCGTACAAGGCAGGTGGTGAATTGTAAAGCAATGGGCGATTATCCCAGAGGATGTGACATGTATATTAGAGTAGCAGCGGTGACGGATTGAGTCTGTGATTGGAGCTGTCACTACGTGGTGTCCCCGCGCGCGGTCGGCGCTGCGGTGTAGGAGTAGGTGCCGGCTCCCATCACCTCCTCCTCCTCACCTTCCCGCTCCCGTCCTGAATTATTTAGTCTAATGGATTGGTTACACGCCCTATTTCCCCAGGAACTAAATAAAAATCCGAAACTGTTCGCCGCCAGGATCCACGAGGAGCGCGACGTGATGAGGCCCGGAGGCCGAGCGTGGGGAGGGCAGATTACCTGAGAGGGTTAAAAATGGCTTTTTCAGCAAAATTTAGCCTAAGACTAATTTACTATCGTTTTACAAAGCAGCCACATCCTAAAGAATCCTCCTCAGATCTCCCCCGTCTCCAAACTGCGGCCCTGCAGAGGTTGCAAAACTATAACTTCCAGCATGCCCGGACAGCTGTCCGGGCATGTTGGGAGTTGTAGTTTTGCAACAGCGGGAGGGACCCAGTTTGGAGCCCACTGTGCTAGAAGAAGGCGGATCACGCTTACCGAGCCAAAAGCACCAGAATTCTGGTTCAAACCGAACCAAACATTTGGCGCGCATTTTATACTTTTTTGTTCTCCATATGACAAGGATCGTAGCTAAGAGGGGACATGACCGTGACTAATCGTGAAGGGGGCGCGACTTCATATACAGACGTAACCATTTTAAAAGCCTTAACATAAAGTGTTAACCTAACACATATCCTAATGTACCAGAGATTAATAATATATATTTTTTTATTATTATTATTAATTATTATTATTATTATTCTTTTTAATAGTAGTAATAATAATAATAATTATTATTATTATATTTTTAGTATTACTACTAATAATAATAATAATTATTATTGTTATTATTATTATTATTATATTTTTAGTATTACTACTAATAATAATAATAATTATTATTGTTATTATTATTATTATTATTATTATTATTAAGGACAGAGGGCATAAATCAAAGGATCAAAGTGGATTGCGCCATCTAAAATGGAAAAAAATCTATTGGGTTAGCTCAGGTAGCTGATCCACACATATCCTAATTAGAGATGAGCGAACTTATAGTAAATTCGATTCGTCACAAACTTCTCGGCTCGGCAGTTGATGACTTTTCCTGCATAAATTAGTTCAGCTTTCAGGTGCTCCCGTTGGCTGGAAAAGGTGGATACAGTCCTAGGAGACTCTTTTCTAGAACTGCATCCATCTTTTCCAGCCCACGGGAGCACCGGAAAGCTGAACTAATTTATGCAGGATAAGTCATCAACTGCCGAGCCGAGAAGTTTGTGACGAATCGAATTTACTGTAAGTTCGCCCATCTCTAATCCTAATGTACCAGATATTAACATTAAAGGGATATTCCGGTGGTAAAAATATATATATATATATATATATATATATAAATCAACTGGTGCCAGAAAGTTAAACAGATTGGTAAATTACTTCTATTAAAAAATCTTAATCCTTCCAGTACTTATTAGCTGCTGAATACTACAGAGGAAATTATTTTCTTTATGGAACACAGAGCTCTCTACTGACATCATGACCACAGTGCTCTCTGCTGACATCTCTGTCCATTTTAGGAACTGTCCAGAGCAGCATATGTTTTCTATTAGGATTTTCTCCTACTCTGGACAGTTCCTAAAATGGACAGAGATGTCAGCAGAGAGCACTGTGGCCATGATGTCAGCAGAGAGCTCTGTGTTCCAAAAAGAAAAGAATTTCCTCTGTAGTATTCAGCAGCTAATAAGTACTGGAAGGATTAAGATTTTTTAAGGATCAAAGTGGATTGCGCCATCTAAAACGGAAAAAAAAACTATTGGGTTAGCTCAGGCAGCTGATCGGGACCGAAGAAAAAGTGTTAACATAACTAATTAGAGATGAGTGAACTTACAGTAAATTTGATTCGTCACGAACTTCTCGGCTCGGCAGTTGATGACTTATCCTGCATAAATTAGTTCAGCTTTCAGGTGCTCCGGTGGGCTGGAAAAGGTGGATACAGTCCTAAGAAAGAGTCTCCTAGGACTGTATCCACCTTTTCCAGCCCACAGGAGAACCTGAAAGCTGAACTAATTTATGCAGGAAAAGTCATCAACTGCCGAGCCGAGAAGTTCGTGACAAATCGAATTTACTGTAAGTTCGCTCATCTCTAGTCCTAATGTCCCAGATATTAACATTATATTATTTTATTATACACAAACAAGAAGTAGCCTGCAGCCACCACTAGGAGGAGCCAGGGAGATTAATTACTATGATGAAATATAATGTGTAAAAAATATGCAGTAAGCTCCTGAGCTCCCCCTAGTGCCAGCTGCAGGCAGCCAAAGGTCTACCATTTACCTGTATGGCTCTATATTTTAAATGTAAAGCTACAATGAAAACTACCAAAGAGGAAATGTTGGGTGAATGTGTATTAGTATACGGTGTAAGGGGCAGATGCTCAATACCCAGGAAAGCATAGTCTGTGATTGATCATCTTACAGTATAAGGTATAAGATGTAATGCATGCATATAGTAACACTCAGTATAATGGCACCATGACAGCCCCTGACCCCTTCAGACCCAGAAGGACCCATGACCCTGAGCACGCAGCACTCACATAATGGCTTGTATCAAGCCCAGGGAAGTAACTGCAGAATTTCCTGACTTGTATTATGTAGATTCTCTGTTAATTGGGAATCCCGCCATCTAGTGCAGACAGATTTATTGGGAGGTGGAGAAAAATTGCACAAGCTAAGAGGCATAAGACTCCTTCAGTACTGGAATTAAAGGAAGACTACACAATGTTTATCATCTCTGTATGTACCCATCTATGATTTATATTAAAACGGGTAACTGCAGGAGTCAATGGTAAAAAATACTGCCCCCTAAGCACAAATATGTAACAACTTTAATACTGCCTTCTATGTACAATAATATAACTACTATAATACTCTCTTCTATGTACAATAATATAACTACTATAATGCTGCCTTCTATGTACAATAATATGACTACTATAATACTCTCTCCTATGTACAATAATATAACTACTATAATACTGCTCCTATATACAAGAATATATCTACTATAATACTGCTCCTATATACAAGAATATAACTACTATAATACTCTCTCCTATGTACAATAATATAACTACTATAATACTGCTCCTATATACAAGAATATAACTACTATAATACTCTCTTCTATGTACAATAATATAACTACTATAATACTGCCTTCTATGTACAATAATATGACTACTATAATACTCTCTCCTATGTACAATAATATAACTACTATAATACTGCTCCTATATACAAGAATATATCTACTATAATACTGCTCCTATATACAAGAATATAACTACTATAATACTCTCTCCTATGTACAATAATATAACTACTATAATACTGCTCCTATATACAAGAATATAACTACTATAATACTCTCTTCTATGTACAATAATATAACTACTATAATACTGCCTTCTATGTACAATAATATGACTACTATAATACTCTCTCCTATGTACAATAATATAACTACTATAATACTGCTCCTATATACAAGAATATATCTACTATAATACTGCTCCTATATACAAGAATATAACTACTATAATACTCTCTCCTATGTACAATAATATAACTACTATAATACTGCTCCTATATACAAGAATATAACTACTATAATACTGTTCCTATATACAAGAATATAATTACTATAATACTGCCTCCTATGTACAAGAATATAACTACTATAATACTGCTCCTATATACAAGAATACAACTACTATAATACTGCTCCTATATACAAGAATATAACTACTATAATACTGCTCCTATATACAAGAATATAACTACTATAATACTGCTCCTATATACAAGAATATAACTACTATAATACTGCCCCCTATATACAAGAATATAACTACTATAATACTGCTCCTATATACAAGAATATAACTACTATAATACTGCTCCTATATACAAGAATATAATTACTATAATACTGCCTCCTATGTACAAGAATATAACTACAATAATACTGCTCCTATATACAAGAATATAACTACAATAATACTGCTCCTATATACAAGAATATAATTACTATAATACTGCCTCCTATATACAAGAATATAACTACTATAATACTGCCTCCTATATACAAGAATAGAACTACTATAATACTGCCTCCTATGTACAAGAATAGAACTCACTGTTTCCCACCACACAGGTGCTTCTTCTGGCCTTCCAGGACGGAAGAAACACCTATGTGGTAAAAGCGGTCGTAGCCTAACCACGCTACCTGCATGATCCCTGTCTCCCCACTATTCTGTTTTATCATGTGGGTAGCATTGATAGGCGACAACCATTTCGCTCCACACAGGTGCTTCTTCTTGCCTCCACTCAGTAGGCGACCACCGTTTCTCACCTCACAGGTGCTTCTTCCGGCCTTCCATGTGGTGAGAAACCGTTGTCCCCTACCTGCACTACCCGCATGATCCCTGTCTCCTTGCTATATTGTTTCTGATATTGAATAAACAACATTTTTATACAGATACCCGGTGAGTGCTCCATCACTTTCTCCTATCATATATTTTCTTTGCATATATTTCTGTGTCGCCACTTGGACGTTGAACACCCCAGAACGTATTATGCAGTCAGATTGCCATATAGTGCCGATTCCCCCCCCCCCCCCCCCCCCGAGCCATGCTGTGTCTGGTGATATGTCTTACTTTTATTTACTCTTCTGAAGGAACTGACCATATGAGGTGTAGGACCTGAGCAGGTTGCTGTGTATGGATTTCCTCTCTACTCCGGGAAGGTTTGCGGCACATTTCCCATACTGTAATTACAGTGTATACATGTGCTATAATATAACATGAAGGTGTTGAGGAATTACAGTAAGTAATCAATCCCCCAGGGCAGGAGAGCGGCTCGGAACCGGGAATTAATAGCCGCATGTGAATAGGGAACGCCTCACAAGACCTGTCATTACGGTTCTCATCGACCCCAATAATGACCAGGGGCGCCTAATAATATGCCTAATATACAACCACTCTGACCAGACCTTCCCGGGATCTCTGGGATGACACGACTCTTCATACAGATTGTCAGCCCTGGATTCATTATCCTATAATATGCACTATAACCTGAAATGGAAAAAACCTTGTAAATGAAAGTCCTTGAGTCGACCTTCAGAAATAGCCTACTGGCTTTTTATAAGTTTCCAGAATAGATTGCTTTTGAGTGGTTAGAATAGTAAGCACCAGCAACCCTCTGCATACATGCAAAATGCTGTTACCCATCAGATGTGCAACTTTTTGCACTTGGTTCCATTGGCATCTTAGGGTTCTTCCTTTTCCAACAATAATCCCTCTATACAATCTCCCCTTCTATAGTCCTCCGAATGGTATCATGCCATAGAGATAGAGATAGCAGCAGCGTTACAGAGATAACACTGGAGGGGAGATGTATGACTAATACAAGTCCTGATCCCATAGTGATACCAGCAGCAGTATACAGATAGAGCTGGTGGGGAGGTGTATACTATGTATCCTGATCAGATAGAGCTAGCAGCAGTATACAGATAGAGCTGCAGGGGAGGTGTTTAACTACTTTATATCCTTATCCCATAGAGGTAGCAGCAGTATACAGATAGAGCTATAAGGAAGGTGTATAACTACTATATATCCTGATCCCATAGAGATAGCAGCAGCAGTATACAGATAGGGTTGGAGGGGAGCTGTATAACTACTATATATACCATGATCCCATAGAGAGAGCAGCAGTATACAGATAGAGCTGGAGTGGAGATGTATAACTACTATATATCCTGATTCCATAGAGATAGCAGCAGTATGTATACAAATAGAACTGTTGGGGAAGTGTATAACTACTATATATCCTCACCCCATAGAGATAGCAGCAGTAAACAGATGTAGGGGATGTGCATAACTACTCTATACCGTGATCCTATAGAAACAGCAGCAGCAGTATACAGAGAGAGCCAGGGCCGGATCAACGTTGGGGCTGATGGAGCTGCAGCTCCAGGCCCCTACAGTAAAACAGGCCCAGCCGGCTGCCAAAAAAAGGCCGCCAAGGAGCGGAGCCGCCCACGCTACAAGACCGCGAGAGAACAGAGTTTAAATCCTCTCTACTCTCGCAACTCTGGACATCCCTGTGTCCCGAAAGATCTTTTCGGGACACAAGGATCTCCCGGTGGTTACCTCTCTGTGGCGGCCCCTGCGTTAACTTTATAAATGCAGGGGCCGCCGGGAGGTAGCGCACGTAGGGACGTCACGGCACGCCCATGGCAACAGCAGAGCGGAGCAGCGAGGAGGAGGACGCGCGAGCGGGCATGGTAAGTTGCCTGTATGTTGTACGTCATCTTCAGTGTTCCGACCAGCACTCCTCCGATCCCGGGACCTACTGCTATGGCCTGTAGGCCATAGCAGTAGATTGTGACCCTGGACCGGAGGAGCGGTAGGGCAGTACACAGGCATACAGCCTCCAGCCATACACTGTATATGGCTGGAGGCTGTATGTCTGTGGGGGAACTGTACTGCACCTAATGTGGGGGAACATACTGCACCTAATGTGGGGAACTATACTTCACCTAATGTGGGGAACTATACTGCACCTAATGTGGGGAGCTATACTGAACCTAATGTGGGGGAACTATACTGCACCTAATGTGGGGGAACATACTGCACCTAATGTGGGGAACTATACTGCACCTAATGTGGGGGGACTATACTGCACCTAATGTGGGGGGACTATACTGCACCTAATGTGGGGGAACTATACTGCACCTAATGTGGGGGAACATACTGCACCTAATGTGGGGAACTATACTGCACCTAATGTGGGGGGACTATACTGCACCTAATGTGGGGGAACTATACTGCACCTAATGTGGGGGAACTATACTGCACCTAATGTGGGGGAACTATACTGCACCTAATGTGGGGGAACTATACTGCACCTAATGTGGGGGAACTATACTGCACCTAATGTGGCAAGCTATACTCCACCTAATGTGGGGGAACTATACTGCCTACCTAATGTGGGGGAACTATACTGCACCTAATGTGGGAGAACTATACTGCACCTAATGTGGGGGAACTATACTGCACCTAATGTGGGGGACTATACTGCACCTAATGTAGGGGAACTATACTGCACCTAATGTGGGGAGCAACTATATAAAGATAGGAGTTATACCGTACCACCATCAGTGTCTGGATCACTATATAAGGATAGGAATGATACATTTCATAAAAAGGCCCAGTAAAGTTCTCAGCACCAGGCCCATGATGCTCTTAATCAGGCCCTGGAGAGAGCTGAAGGGTGGGTGTATAACTACTATATATATCCTGATTCCATAGGGATAGCAGCAATACACAGATATGGCAAGGAGAGGTAGGTTCTTGGAACTAGCGGGATGGATCTAATAGGCGATGATGTAACCCTGTAGTTCACAGGAAGTCAGCTGACCTAGGACTGACCACTTCCTCTGATATTTTAAACACAGTGATTTTCTGTGGGTCAGACTGGTAATCACATGACCCAGTTACAGTAATGAAAAACATAGATGCAGCTGTGCTGGAATAAAACAGATGGCGCTATAGGTCTAGTGGTGGTGAGTATGCATGATAAGAGCAAAAACTAAAACCCAGAGTGGTTCTTTAATATTGGGTGGCCCATCTAGCGGACAATTCCTTAGTAGTGTTTTCAGGGTGTTTGGCATCTCCTTGGCCCCAATGCAGTGGAACAATGAGAAAAAAAATGAAGAAATGGGCAATCGTCATGTACTGGTTACCCTGGTTACATTGTCACAGTATCGGTGAGGGTCATCCCTGTACCGGTTCTGCCCGATCCTTCAAATGTTGCTGCACGTCAGACTTTATGCTCCCCCCCCCCCCCCTCTGCCACCTGAGAAGAGATGTTTAATTAAGTTATACACAGATTTTAATTTGTCTCCTGTTCCCACCTTATTGGAGAGATACATGAGGCGCATGGCGATAGCGGGATTATCCGCCGCTCTCCATTATCCGTCTCGCAGGTCTGATCCTCTCACACAGAGATTTCTGATGATAATTACAAAACATGAAAGTGTTTCTCCCATCTCGTATGCAAAAAGAACCGGAGCCACAATTAAATTTTCCTTTCTTTATTAAAGCTGCGTACTTAGTGTGGGGGGGGGGGGGGGAGGCACTCCGACGCTACGTACATGACTAAACAGCCTATGACCCTGAGGAAAAACATGAGCTGCTCTTAATGGAGGCGATCATATCTGGTCCACGACATTAGATGCTATTAGGGAAGGGTCTACTGGTGCGGAAGCCAAGCTGTCAAGGCCAAACAGTTGAAAACGAAACACGCTGTTCACCACAGTTCTCTATCGATTATTAATGCCTGCTTAGTTTTGCAAACTGTTTAAAAAAAAAAGTCATACAACCATGAAACAGCTTGTGAGACCGCACAGAAACCTGCACAGAACAGAATGTTATTGCAGCTGATCAAGTTGCAGCCACATTGTGACCATCTCCTGCCTGAATGAGCCATGTTAGCCCTATCCACTTGCTGTGAATTTGCATCAAATTCAGTTTCAGTAAGTATTTTCTATAACTAGATACAAAACCAAGCAGCAGCAGCCTGGTACTACTTGGCTGGCAAGGGCCGTTTTTTATTGGCCATTGTCAGCTTAACCCCTTAAGGACCGGGGTTTTTTCCGTTTTTGCATTTTCGTTTTTTGCTCCTTGCCTTTAAAAAATCATAACTCTTTCAATTTTGCACCTAAAAATCCATATGATGGCTTATTTTTTGCACCACCAATTCTACTTTGTAATGACGTCAGTCATTGTGCCCAAAAATCTACGGTGAAACGGGGAAAAAAATCATTGTGAGACAAAATTGAAAAAAAAAACGCCATTTTGTAACTTTTGGGGGCTTCCGTTTCTACGTAGTACATTTTTCGGTAAAAATGACACCTTACCTTTATTCTGTAGGTCCATATGATTAAAATGATACCCTACTTATACAGGTTTGAATTTGTCGCACTTCTGGAAAAAATCATAACTTCATGCAGAAAAATTTATACGTTTAAAATTGTCATCTTCTGACCCCTATAACTTTTTTATTTTTCCGTGTATGGGGCGGTATGAGGGCTCATTTTTTGCGCTGTGATCTGAAGTTTTTAACGGTACCATTTTTGCATTGATAGGACTTATTGATCGCTTTTTATTCATTTTTTCATGATATAAAAAGTGACCAAAAATGCACTATTTTGGACTTTGGAATTTTTTTGCGCGCACGCCATTGACCGTGCGGTTTAATTAACGATATATTTTTATAATTCGGACATTTCCGCACGCGGCGATACCATTTATGTTTATTTTTATTTTTATTTACACTGTGTTTTTTCTTTTATGGGAAAAGGGGGGTGATTCAAACTTTTAATAGGGAAGGGGTTAAATGATGTTTATTCACTTTTTTTTTGCACTTTTTTTTTGCAGTGTTATAGGTCCCATAGGGACCTATAACACTGCACACACTGATCTCTTATACTGATCATTGTTATCCCATAGGGACCTATAACACTGCACACACTGATCTTTTACATTGATCACTGGTTTCTCATAAGAAACCAGTGATCGATGATTCTGCCGCATGACTGCTCATGCCTGGATCTCAGGCACTGAGCTGTCATTCGGCGATCGGACAGCGAGGAGGCAGGTAGGGGCCCTCCCGCTGTCCTGTCAGTTGTTCGGGATGCCGCGATTTCACCGCGGCTATCCCGAACAGCCCACTGAGCTAGCCGGCATGCTTTCGGTTTCACTTTAGACGCGGCGTTCAACTTTGAACGCCGCGTCTAAAGGGTTAATAGCGCGCGGCACAGCGATCAATGCCGCGCGCTATTAGCCACGGGTCCCGGCCGTTGTTAGAGGCCGGGCCCGAACCGCTATGACGCGGGGCCACGCCGTGGCCCCGCGTTATAGATCGGGAGTGGACACATGACGTTCCAGTACGTCATGTGTCCTTAAGGGGTTAAAGGGGTACTTCGGTGAAAACCTTTTTTTCTTTTAAATCAGCTGGTGGCAGAAAGTTAAACATATGTGTAAATTATTTCTATTAAAAAATCTTAATCCTTCCAGTACTTATTAGCTGCTGAATGCTACAGAGGAAATTCCTTTCTTTTTGGAACGCTGATGACGTCACGAGCACAGTGCTCTCTGCTGACATCTCTGTCCATTTTAGCAACCGTGCATAGCAGGTGTATGCTAAGGGCAGCATAATGGCTCAGTGGTTAGCGCTGCTTCCTTGCAGTGCTGGGGACTTGGGTTCAAATCTCAATAAGGTCAACAATAAATAAAGCGTTACTATTATTATAATAACGTCAGCAGAGAGAACTGTGCTCGTGATGTCATCAGAGAGCATTCCAAAAAGAAAAGAATTTCCTCTGTAGTATTCAGCAGCTAATAAGTACAGGAAGGATTAAGATTTTTTAATAGAAGTAATTTACAAATATGTTTAACTTTGTGCCACCAGTTGATTTAAAAGAAAAAAGGTTTTCACCGGAGTACCCCTTTAATAATTCCAGCTTGCTGCCGCTCAGTTTCAGGCTGTCTATTGCCCTTGATGGCACCCGACTCTTTCTGATACCCCTGTGATGGTGGGTATCAGGGTAATAAAAATTTGGGCTTAGCTAAACAAACCCAGAGGCCCCTCATTAACTTTTCTCTAGATAGCGTGTAAAAAAAAAAAAAACCCTGGTCTGGATCTTAATCAGGGACTGTAGTCCAATTCCTCATGTAAGAAAAAAAAAAATAAAAAATAGGTTAGTTAGGGGAAAAAATCTAGTATAAACCCATCCAATATTATCCCAAACTTCGCCCAGTGTCAGGGGTACTAGGGTGGTAGTAGGAGGGTATAAGGCTGGGACAAAAGAAATGGTCCTTCCCACCCTGGTAGTACCAGACTGTTGATCTTTTGTTTTGTATAGAAAATAAAGGGGAACACTATTAGTTATGAAATAAATGCATAAGGCATTTACTGACTATTGATATGACTGAGTATTTTCCATAGTCAGTCATACAGAAACCAAGCAGCAGCAGCCTAGTGTTACCAGGATGGAAAGTGTAATTCATTCAGCCCCTCCTCAGCCTAATAATACCCCCCTTCTACCGCCCCAGGCCCAGACCATCATTTTTCATGGTTCGTCCCTGTCTTTTTCTAGTATCCCTGGTGCCAGTGAGTAATGGAGAAATTATGGGTGGGGTTAGGTCTAGCCAAAAAGAGCAGTCTATCATTCAAGACTGATGGGACAGGAGAGGACTCGTGGTTCCGGCAGCATGAAAGTGATTATAGGTTCTCTTTAAGAAAATAACTGTTTAGTGTGTGAGCGCGGTCATGTGACTACATTTGAATGGTGGAGCGCACCTTTAAGCACTTCAAGGTACTTTAATCCTGTTTGGGCATATATATATATATATATATATATATATATATATATATATATATATAAAAACACTGAGCATTTAGATCCACAGGACCCCTGAGGAAGTCACCCTTCTGGGACTTTGGTGGGGCGCCCGTCCCCAGGATTGAACTTATGCTGTCTGACTCCTCCTTCCAGGTTTTTGTTAAAGATATTTTTCTCACAGAGTAGCTGGGGACACTTGTGATATTGTACTATACTTTTGTTATTTAATATTATCGGGATGATTACGACTAGAGATGAGCGAACTTACAGTAAATTCGATTCGTCACGAACTTCTCGGCTCGGCAGTTGATAACTTTTCCTGCATAAATTAGTTCAGCTTTCCGGTGCTCCCGTGGGCTGGAAAAGGTGGATACAGTCCTATGAGACTCTTTCCTAGGACTGTATCCACCTTTTCCAGCCCTCCGGAACACCGGAAAGCTGAACTAATTTACGCAGGATAAGTCATCAACTGCTGAGCCAAGAAGTTCGTGACGAATCGAATTTACTGTAAGTTCGCTCATCTCTAATTACAACTATGTATGTTTGCCAGCCTTATGTGACACCTGGTTGTTGTACTTGTTGTACTGTATTTTGTAGTGGAGTCAGTGTTATTTATATTATAGGGAGAATGGGCGTTCTTGTGGAGGGGTCCTTTTTTTTTAGGGGGAGACATTTTTCTCTTTCTTTCTTTTTTTGCAGGGGGGGTGACTTTATGACCCCTCTCACCTCAATTTTTTATTCATATTATTGTATACAATTTTTTTGTACTAATAAAGATCGTTATATATTTCCTATTTTACTAGTGTGCACCATTTGGTGTGGTTGCTCAGGATTTTATGGGAAATGTGGGAGGACACATTACAAATTTACATTTACTAAATTTAAATTAATTTAAATTACTGTATATAGCTTACTATATAGTGTTATCACTAACATGTTTTGGCTTGATTCACGTGTCAGGAAGTTGTGTAGTCCTCTCATTGTCAGAGTGGTGTTGTCTCCAACTTCCTGGTTCCTCCCTCTTTCCTAACAGGAGGTTGTGTAGTTCTCTCATAGTCAGTGTGGTAATGTCACAGCAGCTCCCCAGTTTGTTTCTCCTGACAGGAAGTTGTGTAGCCCTACCACTATTAAAGCAATGCATTGTCCTCCGCTGTTTCAGGAGGTGTGGCTTGATCTTGCCTCTGATTTATACAGCTCTGCCTTCTTAGTGATGTCATCACATCTGACCAGCCCCTACGGCAGTGGTCTTCAACCTGCGGACCTCCAGATGTTGCAAAGCTACAACTTCCAGCATGCCCGGACAGCCAACGGCTGTCTGGGCATGCTGGGAGTTGTAGTTTTGCAACATCTGGAGGTCCGCAGGTTGAAGACCACTGCCCTACAGCTATAGTACTTTATCTCCTATATATATATATATATATATATATATATATATATATCTTTAGGAAGAATGAGATGCTGTTACAGCATGTTGCTTTGTGCTGAGCAATGCCACAGGCAGAGGAGCAGACAGGGAATGAATACAGCACCCGCCACCTCACTGAATGTGCGATAGTTTGCTGTGAAATCAATATTCTGCAACATCTGGGATTTGTAGTGCTGAGCAACTGCTAAACCTGGAAGTGCAGAACTAAGACAAGGCTTTAGGCTTCTGAAGCATTTTCTTTTTTCTTTTACCTAATGTCGGAGTACCCCTTTAAACTGTTCAATTCTTCCCATTCCTCTGCTCGTGTGTCGGTCTTTACTGTCATTCTAGGATTCTATTTATGAATGAGATAAATTATCATTCCCACCATCATAGTCCACAGCAGTTGCTTTCAAAGGCTGCCCGAGCCTGATGGGAGTTGTAGTTCCCCGAGTCCTCTAGACTGAAACCTACGTCTCTCCAACACACTGAGAGTTGTAGTTCCTACTCCCCCCACGGGCTCTGTTTCCTCCCCATCCTCCTCGTCATTCCGGACAATTACAGTAACACAGAAGGTATAATCAGTCCATCCAAATAAACACAATTCTAATAGCTTCTTCCCTGATACATCCACCTCGTAAATGACTAATGGCGGCCGTACGATAATGAATCGTCATGGCGAAATGTCCTCCGCTAATGAAATAGAATCGGAGACTTTAGTGTTTCTGGGGAATGAATATTGTTCACTAATTATACGGAATTTGTGCGCGTCAAGATAAGAAACTAAAGAGAAATTGGAAGAAAATGTCTATTTGTGCTTCTAAATGACACTAAATGTGTCAAAGATCCCGCCGTCTTAAAGGGCAAGCACCCCTAAAATAAAACAAAAACAAAAAAAATAATAATTTAATACAAGCGCTCGTCTGACTCTGGCTGGTATTATTAGGCCAAAATAAATGACACTTTCCACCCTGGTAGTACTAGGCTGCTGCTGCTTAGTATAATATAACTAATATTATTGTTTTTATATGGGTTGACAACCATCGGAAAGAATGGTATTGACTAAACTTAAATCAAACATGATGTAAGATGCAGCCCCAACCTTGTTCAGCCTAAACACATACACTCTCGGTTCAGTTGAGAGTGCATGCATTCTAAATTGGCAAATGGGGTAAAAAGCAGACAGGAGTCAGTGGTCTCCAAACTGTAGGCCTCCAGATGTTGCAAGACTACAACACTCCTAGCATGTCTGGACAGCTAACGGCTGTTCGGGCATACTGGGATTTGTAGTCTTGCAACATCTGGAGGCCCACAGTTTGGAGACCACAGCAGAAGATTGTCAGTAATCAGTCTGTATTCTAATTCCTTCTCTTGGGCTCCCCTAGTGGTGACTCCTGATCATTACGCCTCTTTTTTTTTTTTTTTCTTTGGCCCTGATAAAATATTAGATTAGATTTAGATTAGATTTAGATTAGATTTAGTAATCAATTAAAGGGGTACTCCGGTGGAAAACTTTTTTTTTTTTTAATCAACTGGTGCCAGAAAGTTAAACAGATTTGTAAATAACTTCTATTACAAAATCTTTATCCTTCCAGTACTTTTTAGCAGTTGTATGCTACAGAGGAAATTCTTTTTTTTTTGTTTGTTTTTTTCATTTCTGTCTGACCGCAGTGCTCTCTGCTGACACCTCTGTCCATGTCAGGAATTGTCCAGAGTAGCATAGGTTTGCTATAAGGATTTTCTCCTGCTCTGAACAGTTCCTGATACGGGCATCAGGTGTCAGCAGAGAGCACTGTGGACAAGACAAAAAAGAAATTAAAAAAGAAAATAATTTCCTCTGTAGCATACAGCTGCTAAAAAGTACTGAAAGGATAAAGATTTTTTTAGTAGAAGTAATTTACAAATCTGTTTAACTTTCTGGCACCAGTTGATTTAAAAAAAAAAAAAAAAAGTTTTTCACCAGAGTACCCCTTTAATTCTCATACGTTCCCGTGGGCATCCCTAGTGGTGGGTCCTGATCATTATTCCTCTCTTTCCTCCTAGATTTGGCCCTGATAAGATATAAGATACAATTAAAGGGATATTCCAGTGAAAAACAATTTTTTTCATATCAACTGGCTCCAGAAATTTAAACAGCTTTGTAAATTACTTCTATTAACAAAAATCTTAATCCTACCAGTACTTGTCAGCTAATGAAGTTGAGTTGTTCTTTTCCGTCTGACCACAGTCTTCTCTGCTGACACCTCTGTCCACGTCAGGAACTGTCCAGAGCAGGAGCAAATTCCCATAGCAAACCTCTCCTGCTCTGCACAGTTCCTGAGACATACAGAGGTGTCAGCAGAGAGCACTGTGGTCAGACAGAAAACAACAACTCAACTTCAGCAGCTAATAAGTACTGGTAGGATTAAGATTTTTTTTAAATAGAAGTAATTTACAAATCTGTTTAACTTTCTGGAGCCAGTTGATGTGAAGAAAAATAGCTTTTTCACCGGAATACCCCTTTAATGAATTCCTTCTGTCCCGTCTATATATGCACGCTCGGTTCAGTTAAGTGTGCATGCGTTCTACATGGTGAAAGGAGGGGGAAAAGCATACAGGAGTCAGTGGGTCTTCAAACTGTTGTCCTCAGATGTTGCAAAACTACAACTCCCAGCATGCCCGGACAGCCAACGGCTGGCCGGGCATGCTGGGAGTTGTAGTTTTGCAACATCTGGAGGACCACAGTTTGCAGACCACAGCAGTAGATTGTCAGTAATTGCCCCAGCTATATCCTAATACTATCTCTTGGGCTCCCCTAGTGGTGATTTCTGATAATTACTTATCTCTTATCCCCTCCGTTGAATTTGGCCCTAATAAGATATTAGATAAGATTTATATATTCCCTCTGACCCGCCTATATACATGCACGCTCGGTTCAGTTGAGCGTTCGTGCATTCTAAATGGGCAAACATGCTGGGTATTGTTGTTTTGCAACATGATGTGTCAAAGATCCTGCCATCTTAAAGGGGCAAGCACCCCGAAAATACCAGAAGAAAAGAAAACTTAATACAAGCGGTTGTCTGTCAAGACTCTGATGCTTCATTCAGCTTTTGGGAAAGCTGGGTGATGAACAATATAACTATTATTGTTATTTTGGGTTGACAGCCATCGGAAAAGGCGATTTTCTAGAGTATTCACTAAACTTATAAATTAAACATGATGCCTGAAACTAATGTAGCCTGCCTATACACATGCACGCTCGGTTCAGTTGAGTGTTCATGTGTATTAAAGGGGTACTCCACTGGAAAACGTTTTTTGTTTGTGTTTTTTTTTATCAACTGGTGCCAGAAAGTTAAACAGATTTGTAAATCACTTCTATTAAAAAACCTTAATCCTTCCAGTACTTATCAGCTGCTGTTATGATCCACAGGAAGTTCTTTTCTTTTTGACTTTCCTTTCTGTCTGACCACAGTGCTCTCTGCTGACACCTCTGTCCATTTTGGGAACTGTCAAGAGTAGGAGTAAATCCCCGTAGAAAACCTCTCCTGCTCTGGACAGTTCCTAAAATGGACAGAGGTGTCAGCAGAGAGCACTGTGGTCAGACAGAAAGGAAATTCAAAAAGAAAAGAACTTCCTGCGGATCATAACAGCAGCTGATAAGTACTGGAAGGATTAAGATTTTTTTTAATAGAAGTAATTTACAAATCTGTTTAACTTTCTGGCACCAGTGGATTGGATTTAAAAAAAAAAAAATGTTTTCCAGTGGAGTACCCCTTTAAATGGGAAAGGGGGGAAAAGCATACAGGAGTCAGCGGTCTCCAAACTGCAGTCCTCCAGATGTTGCATAACTACAACTCCCAGCATGCCTGGACAGCCGTTGGCTGTCCAGGCATGCTGGGAGTTGTAGTTTTGCAACATCTGAAGGCCCACAGTTTGATGACCACAGCAGAAGATAGTCAGTAATCAGTCTGTATTCTAATTCCTTCTCTTGGGCTCCCCTAGTGGTGACTCCTGATCATTACGCCTCTTTTTTTTTGGCCCTGATAAGATATTAGATTAGATTTATTACGGGTCGTTCATCAGGTAAATACCAGTTAATTCTGGGCACGACACGGAGATCAATGTGGCATCTCGGAGAAATGCTGGCGCATCCTGCCCTGTATATTAGGAATACAATTATTTCCAAAAAGCAAATATACTTAGGACGCATCTAATTTAGTCAGAAGCCGAGATCCCATTTATTCTTCTGCACAAAGATTCATTTTTCTTCTTTCCTTCCTATCGGCAATAGTCACCCGTCTATAGGATTTCTGTTCTGCAAAAATATGGGATTACATTGGGTAAATATCACCCGGACCCCTGCTGCAGTGCATTGTAGGAGGTGTAGTGATGAGACTGATGTATTGCATTATGGGAGGTGTAGTGATGAGACTGATACAGTGCATTGTGGGAGGTGTAGTGAGTAGAATGATGCAGTGCATGGTGGGAGGTGTAGTGATGAGACTGATACAGTGCATTGTGGGAGGTGTAGTGATGAGACTGATACAGTGCATTGTGGGAGGTGTAGGGATGACACTGATGCAGTGCATTGTGGGAGGTGTAGTGATGAGACTGATATATTGCATTGTGGGAGGTGTAGTGATGAGACTGACGCAGTGCATTGTGGGAGGTGTAGTGATGAGACTGATGCAGTGCATTGTGGGAGGTGTAGTGATGAGACTGATGCAGTGCATTGTGGGAGGTGTAGTGATGAGACTGATGCAGTGTATTGTGGGAGGTGTAGTGATGAAACTGATGCAGTGTGTTGTGGGAGGTGTAGAGATTAGACTGATGCAGAACATTGTGGGAGATGTAGTGATGAATCTCATGCAGTGCAATGTGGGGGGTGTAGTGATGAGACTGATGCAGTTCATTGTGGGAGGTGTAGTGATGAGACTGATGCAGTGCATTGTTGGAGGTGTAGTGATGAGACTGATGCAGAACATTGTGAGAGGTGTAGTGATGAGATTGATGCAGTGCATTTTGGGAAGTGTAGTGATGAGACTGATGCAGTGCATTGTGGGAGGTGTAGTGATGAGACTGATGTATTGCATTTTGGGAGGTGTAGTGATGAGACTGATGTATTGCATTGTGGGAGGTGTAGTGATGAGACTGATACAGTGCATTTTGGGAGGTGTAGTGATGAGACTGTATTGCATTGTGGGAGGTGTAGTGATGAGACTTAAACAGTGCATTTTGGGAGGTGTAGTGATGAGACTGATGCAGTGCATTGTGGGAGGTGTAGAGATGAGACTGATGCAGTGCATTGTGAGAGATGTAGATAGGAGAGTGATACAGTGCATTATGGGAGGTGTAGTGAGTAGAATGATGCAGTGCATGGTGGGAGGTGTAGTGATGAGACTGATACAGTGCATTGTGGGAGGTGTAGTGATGAGACTGATACAGTGCATTGTGGGAGGTGTAGTGAGTAGAATGATGCAGTGCATGGTGGGAGGTGTAGTGATGAGACTGATACAGTGCATTGTGGGAGGTGTAGTGATGAGACTGATACAGTGCATTGTGGGAGGTGTAGGGATGACACTGATGCAGTGCATTGTGGGAGGTGTAGAGATGAGACTGATGCAGTGCATTGTGGGAGGTGTAGTGATGACACTGATGCAGTGCATTGTGGGAGGTGTAGTGATGAGACTGATGTATTGCATTGTGGGAGGTGTAGTGATGAGACTGATGTATTGCATTACGGGAGGTGTAGTGATGAGACTGATGCAGTGTATTGTGGGAGATGTAGTGATGACATGATGCAGTGCATTGTGGGAGGTGTAGTGATGAGACTGATGTATTGCATTGTGGGAGGTGTAGTGATGAGACTGATGTATTGCATTGTGGGAGGTGTAGTGATGAGACTGATGTATTGCATTTTGGGAGGTGTAGTGATGAGACTGATGCAGTGTATTGTGGGAGATGTAGTGATGACATGATGCAGTGTATTGTGGGAGATGTAGTGATGACATGATGCAGTGCATTGTGGGAGGTGTAGTGATGAGACTGATGCAGTGTATTGTGGGAGATGTAGTGATGACATGATGCAGTGCATTGTGGGAGGTGTAGTGATGACATGATGCAGTGCATTGTGGGAGGTGTAGTGATGACATGATGCAGTGCATTGTGGGAGGTGTAGTGATGAGACTGACACAGTGCATTGTGAGAGATGTAGAGAGGAGAGTGATGAGCTAATAGGTAGGAATGCATCTAAATTTTGGCTGCCGACAATTATCAGCTGAAAATATCCCTTTCGGAAACTCCATTGCTCCCCTAAGGGGACTTTGTAAAATGTAAGAAAAAAAAAAAGGTGAATAAAAGTTTTAAATTAACCCCTTCCATATTAAAAGTTTAAATCACCCTCCTTTTACCATTTTCCATATAAAAAATATGAAAAATTAATAAAAATAAACTCATTTGGTGTCGCCACGTGCGTAATTGTCCCAACTATTACATTATTATGTTTATGATCCTGCTCTGTGATCGGTGTAAATGCAAAAGTTGCTGATTATGGTCACATTACATCCCAGCAAAAAGTAATTAAATGTAACAAAGACTATTTAAAAAAAGGGGGGCAGGGCAATGCATTTTCCATTTCTGTTTTCAGCCAAGCACAGCCGAAATTTTCGATTTTGGTTTCGGCCCAAAATTTCCCTTTCGGTGCATTCCTACTAATAGGAGTTATATTCAACTTACAATGGGCTGTGAGAGACCATCTTAAAGGGGTAGCCCACTGGCCACGTTCGGAACATTTATTTCCAAACACTGTGTGCACGCTGCGGGGGTTGGTCACGCCCCCTCGTGACATCGCACCACGCCCCCTCAATGCAAGTCTATGTGGGGGCGTGATGCCGCCATGCCCCCTCCCATAGACTTCCATTGAGGGGGTGTGGTGCGATGTCACGAGGGGTGTGGTCGACCCCCGCAGCGTGCACACAGTGTTTGGAAATAAATGTTCCGAACGTGGCCAGTGGGCTACCCCTTTAAGTTGACTGAATCGTATGTCAGGGGAGCACTATAGTGAGTAGAGTTATTATCCTGCTTATTCAGGTCCCAAGGAATCATTATCTGGCCCTAAGGTTCTGGTAGGGTAAGAGCTGAGGTGCAAAAGTGCCCTTGAAGTGGTGACCCCAGGGTGCGGGAATTCACTTGGGAGTAGTGACCCCACCTGACTGATGGCACGCAGCATGCACTTTATCTCTCACTCTTCTGAGCACTCACCTCTAGCGTTCCGGCCTTCTGGCTGTTGAGATCCGTCCGGATGTCTGGGCAGTATCACACTGTGCACATCCACTTATTTATTCTTTATGTTTTGTCGCTGTGCTTATGTTTGTGTTCTATTTATGTTCATGAGGATTTGGTCAGGTTGTGGTGGATTTTCCTGGTGTTCCTCCTGTCGGTCTAGGGGAGGTGTGTGTAGCCATCTTGTTCCTCACCCTCCTGCCCTACTCCGGACATTCCTACTTCAGCAGGGAGGCCGAACCGGTGTTACTGGTTCCTCGGCGGCAACTTGATTAACACCTAGTTGTTCACCAGGAGCACTTTGGCGAAGGAGTAGAAGTAGCTTTGGCGAAAAGGGACATTGTACCTGGAGCCTTGCAGGTGCCTTTTGGCCCGGTGGAGAAGGGTTTGTTGGAGGGCCTCTCCACTTTCGGAACACTTTGTTGGAGGGCCTCTCCACTTTCGGAACACTTTGTTGGAGGGCCTCTTCACTTTCGGAGAAGGGCTTGCGATGGACCACATCCTGATGCACATTTTTTTGTGTGAACACTTGCACTTTTTACTTGAACTTGGGTGAATTGAGATCACGGACCTCGGCTCAGGAAGCATTTGTGATCCTTTAGTAGCTTTGGCAAAAAGGGTCATTGAACCTGGAACCTTGCAGTTGCCTTCTGTCCCGGAGGGGAAGGGTTTGGTTTGTTGGGGGTGGGGGTAGGAGGGGCTCTCTTATTTCGGAGAAGGGCTGCACTTTTTTGCACTTTGTGCACTTTTTTTTAGTATAACAGGATTGCAATTTTTCCTGCACTTTGGGTGATTGAGAGCACATTCCAGCAGTACAATAAAGCAGTCACACTATGGAGTCTCTACTGTAAGAGCAGTCACACTATGGAGTCTCTACTGTAAGAGCAATCACACTATGGAGTCTGTACTGTAAGAGCAGTCACACTATGGAGTCTATACTGTAAGAGCGGTCACACTATGGAGTCTATACTGGAAGAGCGGTCACACTATGGAGTCTATACTGTAAGATCAGTCACACTATGGAGTCTATACTGTAAGAGCAGTCACACTATGGAGTCTGTACTGTAAGAACGGTCACACTATGGAGTCTGTACTGGAAGAGCGGTCACACTATGGAGTCTATACTGAAAGAGCAGTCACACTATGGTGGTCTCTACTGTAAGAGCAGTCACACTATGGAGTCTATACTGTAAGAATGGTCACACTATGGAGTCTATACTGTAAGAGCAGTCACACTATGGAGGTCTCTACTGTAAGAGCAGTCACACTATGGAGTCTATACTGTAAGAATGGTCACACTATGGAGTCTGTACTGTAAGAGCAGTCACACTATGGAGTCTCTACTGGAAGTGCGGTCACACTATGGAGTCTATACTGGAAGAATGGTCACACTATGGAGTCTATACTGTAAGAGCAGTCACACTATGGTGGTCTCTACTGTAAGAGCAGTCACACTATGGAGTCTATACTGTAAGAATGGTCACACTATGGAGTCTATACTGTAAGAGCAGTCACACTATGGAGGTCTCTACTGTAAGAGCAGTCACACTATGGAGTCTATACTGTAAGAATGGTCACACTATGGAGTCTGTACTGTAAGAGCAGTCACACTATGGAGTCTGTACTGGAAGTGCGGTCACACTATGGAGTCTATACTGGAAGAATGGTCACACTATGGAGTCTATACTGTAAGAGCAGTCACACTATGGTGGTCTCTACTGTAAGAGCAGTCACACTATGGAGTCTATACTGTAAGAGCAGTCACACTATGGAGGTCTCTACTGTAAGAGCAGTCACACTATGGAGTCTATACTGTAAGAATGGTCACACTATGGAGTCTGTACTGTAAGAGCAGTCACACTATGGAGTCTGTACTGGAAGTGCGGTCACACTATGGAGTCTATACTGTAAGAATGGTCACACTATGGAGTCTATACTGTAAGAGCAGTCACACTATGGTGGTCTCTACTGTAAGAGCAGTCACACTATGGAGTCTATACTGCAAGAATGGTCACACTATGGAGTCTATACTGTAAGAGCAGTCACACTATGGAGGTCTCTACTGTAAGAGCAGTCCCACTATGGAGGTCTCTACTGTAAGAGCAGTCACACTATGGAGTCTATACTGTAAGAGCAGTCACACTATGGAGTCTATACTGTAAGAGCAGTCACACTATGGAGGTCTCTACTGTAAGAGCAGTCACACTATGGAGGTCTCTACTGTAAGAGCAGTCACACTATGGAGTCTCTACTGTAAGAGCAGTCACACTATGGAGTCTATACTGTAAGAGCAGTCACACTATGGAGTCTCTACTGTAAGAGCAGTCACACTATGGAGTCTGTACTGGAAGTGCGGTCACACTATGGAGTCTATACTGTAAGAATGGTCACACTATGGTGGTCTCTACTGTAAGAGCAGTCACACTATGGTGGTCTCTACTGTAAGAGCAGTCATACTATGGAGTCTATACTGTAAGAATGGTCACACTATGGAGTCTATACTGTAAGAGCAGTCACACTATGGAGGTCTCTACTGTAAGAGCAGTCACACTATGGAGGTCTCTACTGTAAGAGCAGTCACACTGTGGAGGTCTCTACTGTAAGAGCAGTCACACTATGGAGTCTATACTGTAAGAATGGTCACACTATGGAGTCTCTACTGTAAGAGCAGTCACATTATGGAGGTCTCTACTGTTAGAGCAGTCACACTATGGAGTATCTACTGTAAGAGCAGTCACACAATGGAGGTCTCTACTGTAAGAGCAGTCACACTATGGAGTCTGTACTGTAAGAGCAGTCACACTATGGAGTCTATACTGTAAGAGCAGTCACACTATGGAGTCTATACTGTAAGAGCAGTCACACTATGGAGGTCTCTACTGTAAGAGCGTTCACACTATGGAGTCTATACTGTAAGAGCGGTCACACTATGGAGTCTGTACTGTAAGAGCAATCGCACTATGGAGCCTCTACTGTAAGAGCAGTCGCACTATGGAGTCTGTACTGTAAGTATGGTCACACTATGGAGGTCTCTACTGTAAGAGCGGTCACACTATGGAGGTCTCTACTGTAAGAGCAGTCACACTATGGTGTCTGTACTGTACGAACGGTCACACTATGGAGGTCTCTACTGTAAGAGCAGTCACACTATGGAGGTCTCTACTGTAAGAGCAGTCACACTATGGAGTCTGTACTGTAAGAACGGTCACACTATGGAGGTCTCTACTGTAAGAGCAGTAACACTATGGAGTCTGTACTGTAAGAGCAGTCACACTATGGAGTCTATACTGTAAGAGCAGTCACACTATGGTGGTCTCTCCTGTAAGAGCAGTCACACTATGGAGTTTACACTGAATGAACAGTGATAATATGGAGTCTCTACCATAAGAGCAGTCACACTATGGAGTCTCTACTGTAAGAGCAGTCACACTATGGAGTCTCTACTGTAAGAGCAGTCACACTATGGAGTCTGTACCGTAAAAGCAGTCACGCTATGGAGTCTGTACCGTAAGAGCAGTCACACTATGGAGGTCTCTACTGTAAGAGCAGTCACACTATGGAGTGTTTACTGTATAAGCAGTCACACTATAAGAATAGTCATAATATGGAGTCTCTACCATATGAGCAGTCACACTATGGAGTCTCTACTGTAAGAGCAGTCACACCATGGAGTTTCTACTGTAAGAGCAGTCACACTATGGAGTCTGTACTGTAAGAGGGGTCACACAATGGAGTCTATACTTTAAGAGGGGTCGCACTATGGAGTCTCTACCGTAAGAGCAGTCACACTATGGAGTCTCTACCATAAGATCAGTCACACTATGGAGTCTCTACCGTAAGAGCAGTCACACTATGGAGTCTCTACTGTAAGAGCAGTCACACTATGGAGGTCTCTACTGTAAGAGCAGTCACACTATGGAGTCTCTACTGTAAGAGCAGTCACACTATGGAGTCTATACTGTAAGAGCAGTCACACTATGGAGTCTCTACTGTAAGAGCAGTCACACTATGGAGTCTCTACTGTAAGAGCAGTCACACTATGGAACCTGGTGGCTTCTTTCATGTTATTTTATAGGTAGACAAATAAAAATCTTACTAAAACACATAAGAAAACCAACTTCTTGTAGTTTGATGCATTTTTTCCCTTTAAGAATCGTTTAATCCACTATAAAGAATTCCTACACAACAGAAAATATCAGCCCTGACTTATTCTGTAATCCACCGGAGTGTCGTAAACCCCCTCAAATCCACGGCCATAAATCTGCAGGAGATGTCTGGACATGAAGGTCAGCTGGGCTTCAGGGGACGCCTCTCTCTGCACAGAGGTTATTGATTTCTTAACTTGGCCATGATCGTCTGATTTATCTCTGGTGTCGTTCTACTGTCCAGGATAGAAATCTTATTTACAGCATCTTTTTACTCACTCGGGGGGATCGGGGTGTTGGCTGAGGAGTTCTCTAGAACAGGGTATTACCAGGAGGCATGAGTGATACCAGTCAAGAGAAATTCTATCTAGATAAATATAAGATAGATAGATATGAGATAGATAGACAGATATGAGATAGATAGATAGATAGATATGAGATAGATAGATATGAGATAGATATGAGATAGATAGATAGATAGATAGATAGATATGAGATAGATAGATAGATATACAGCAACCGAAGAATGCAGCAGCACACTGCCAGCACAAGGATATAGGTGAAACATGAACATGCAGATAAAACATGGAGAGCTATACCGCTATGGTGTAATAGATGCAAATGTGAAACTATGAAATAGTGAGGCACTTAGCTCGCAAATTTGTCTCCGCCGGCGGTCAAATAGCTTGGACCGTCCCACCGCGATAAGGTGGCCTCATTGGGACGGACCCTACACTGTGAATATGCCTCTGTGGGAACAGTTCAGTAAGCATGGCAGGATCTGGAACATCCAAGACACCTTATATATACACCTGATAGAGGTGGGTGGGGTGCAAGGCCAACATGGAGGTAGCCCCTCCCCCGTATGTGCAATACAGACAAAGAATAAGTCACCCTGCACTTTAGTTGATACCAAACTATTATATGCATTCTTCTGTTGCTGTGTATCTAGCCTAGTAGCGTGCACCTGTAGGCCAGGTCCATATAATAGTTTGGTATCAACTAAAGTGCTTGGTATCATGTTCTATCTATATACTCATGTTTTATCTATATACTCATGTTTCATCTATATCTTTGTGCTGGCAGTGTGCTGCTGTATTCTCCTGTTGCTAGATAGATAGATGGATGCATAGATGGATTGATAGATAGATAGATATGAGATAGATATTGAGAGAGAGAGAGAGAGAGAGAGAGAGAGATGGATGGATGGATGGATAGATGGATAGATGGATAGATATGAGATAGATATTGAGAGAGAGAGATAGATAGATAGATAGATAGATAGATAGATAGATAGACTGAGGTAACCAGAGTATAGTCCTAACTTTGCATTGCATTTGGTCACATGTCAACTCCTAGCCAATAGATGCAGTCCTGTCCAAAGTCAACCCTCCTCTTCTGGGGAAAAGGTAGACCTAAGTCTGTTCTCGTCATTTTAGGCCTGGCCTTTTCCATGTGCACATATCTGTCCCGCAGCCCTGCTATTTCTGAGGAGACTAAGCAGTTGACCTTGGGTAAGGCTAAAGCTGAGCATATCTCCTACATAGGTCACATGTCACTAGTCTTGTCTGCCAGCTAGTTATTCCTCAACCATGTTCAAGTCTCGCTGCGACGACAGGTATTTTTACATTTTCTAGCCTCCAAGTGAAGAGTATATTTTCAAGAAAGAAAAGAACTGAACAAGTGCCTTTCTGTCTTTGTCTGGTTTCTCCATCAGTCTCCAAGCCTGTCAGCCCAGTCAGGGAGTACTTCCCTGTTGTGCCACAGATCACTACCAAAAGAGTAAGTAGAGTGGAGTCCTTAAAAGGGTACTCCACCCCTGTACTTTTTGTCCCCTATCCAATGGATAGGAGACAAGATATCTGATCGCAGGGTGGTCCAGCTGCTGGGACCCCACGATCTCCGGCACCCCAGTAATCCGCTGCACAGAGATAACCACGGCAGACCGAAGCCGGCATTCTGAACTAATTGTTAAGAATGTGGGGGTGCCGGCACAGAGATCGCGTGGGTCCAGTCCCTGGAAAGAGATTAAGATGTCTAGGGGTGGAGTTCCCCTTTAATTCCATTATACCATGGTTTAGCTCCCCTGAAGACCCTAGTTCAGTAGTAGAGAACTTTAACATTCACATATCTGCAGAGAATGTACATATACTAAGAGCACTTAAAGAATTTCTAATATTCAGGTGGAAGGAGGATGTTCCCCCCTCTCCATAGTATCTGCGAGGGCTGGTATGTAGCCCCCCCTTGTGATCAGTGGACCATACTCCAGAAACTGCAATTAAAGGGATACTCCAGTGTGAAACAATTTGTTTAAAACCAACTGGTTCCAGAAAGTTAAACAGATTTGTAAATGATTTCCATTTCAAAAATCTTAATCCTTCCAGTACTTATCAGCTGATGTATGCTCCACAGGAAGTTCTTTTCTTTTTGAATTTCTTTTCTGTCTGATCACAGTGCTCTCTGCTGACAACTCTGTCCATGTCAGGAACTGTCCGGAGTAGGAGCAAATTCCCATAGCAAACCTCTCCTGCTCTGAACACCTGGACAGAGGTGGCAGCAGAAAGCACTGTGGTCAGACTGGAAAGAACTACACAACTTCCTCTGGAGTATACAGCAGCTGATAAATACTGGAAGGATTGAGATTTTTTAATAGAAATTATTTACAAATCGGTTTAAGTTTCTGGCACTAGTTGATTGAAAACAAAATTGTTTTCCACCGGAGCACCCCTTTAAGGAGAAAAGTTCCTCTACCATCTTGGACGCTCAGCGCTGAGATTATTGATTGAAGCTGAAATAATCCTATATTTCATTTAGATGAAGTCGGAGAACATCTGGTTTACGGCCAGAATCAGAGCAGAATTTCGATAACTTTTCAGAGTGTAAGGTGAAGCAGACGACGGAATATTTCTACGTCCACTAATACACCGGCACCGAGCGCTAATTCTCAGCGTCGCAGGTCTAGATGGAGCCTTCACTTTAACCCCTTAAGTACACAGCCCATTTTGGTCTTGAAGACCTTTTTTTGCGCAACCAATTGTAAATCGTAATGACACCTTCAATTGTACCATAAATCGTGCGCTGCAACCCAAAATAAAAAAAAATTGGGGGTGGAATTGAAAATAAAACAGCAATTTTGCAACTTTTGAGGGGTTTCGTTTTTACGCAGTGACTTTACGGGGGGAAAAAAGTATGAAGACTTTTTGCTCTGTGATCTGTAGTTTTCTGTGGTACTGTTTTTGCGTATATGTGAGTAATTGATCACTTTTTTTAAACTTTTTTTTCTGGTATGTGATGTAACCGAAAAGCAGCAATTGTTTACTTTTTTTTTTTTTAAACATTTATGCCATTGACCGTACGGGATCATTAACATTGCATTTTTGGACATTTATGCACACAGCGATGCCAAATATGTTTATTTATTAATATTTTATTCCATTTGGCTATCCGGGCATGCTGCAAGTTGTAGTTCTGCAATAGCTAGAGGCACACTGGTTAGGAAACACTGTATATGATCGTACAAGAAGTGACTGTGCGCTGCAGTGATTAAAAGCGTTACTAATGGAGAGCCCAAAATGCGTCTCGCCGCCAAGTACCCCCCTTACATCCACTGTAGTGTCGGCTTATGTCTGTGACTCCAGGGAATCAGCCGGTGATACCTGCCATCCCACAGGCAAGGATTTCCATCTGCTCGGCCGCTGTCAGCCTGTTGTGCAGATGCAGCCAGATGGAGGATCCTGGATGAGCCTGAGAATCTCCTGTATGATAAGACTGCAACACCGGGCCAAATGGTGGGCAATGGCAGCCTCTACTGCACACCAGATGATGAGAGTAGTCATCCATCCTACTGGTTCATTCCAAACACTACTCATAACACAGGGGTGTGGAATCTCCAGCCCAGGGGGTGTATGCAGCCCGTGACATTTTTTATGGCCTATCAGTTATTCCCAACCTGAGTGCCACAAGAACCTGCCAGAAGTGCCGTGGCATTCCAGTGGAAAAGATGGCCGCAGTACACGTCAGGATACCTGTAGTATGAACACCGGCCTCTAGTGACAGTGTCTGCGGCAACTAGAGACAGTGAGAATCTCTTCCTCCAGGAGGATGTCATTGTGCTTGTCCCAAAAATAGAGATGCTCCCATCCTATAGTAGCTGAAGGAAAAAGCAGGACCGTGCCAGTGACTGTGAGGGAGCCTAGGTGAGTAAGTGTTTTTTTTAATCCTAAAGGGGGGGCCTAAAACTACCTACAAGTGGGAAAGGTAACAGCAGGGGGTCCTAAAACTACATACAATGGGGCAAGGTGACAGCAGGGGTCCTAAAACTACCTGTGGTGTCCCGGTACCGTATTGCATACCGTACCTAGTGTAGAGTCCCCAAAGTCAGAGTAACTACGTTCAGGTAGGGTTCCTCAGGTGGGACAGCCCCTAGTCGCCTCTCCTAAAGTCTATCTCTAATAATAATATACGTGTATATTTAATAATTATATATATTTTATAGTAATGTATAGTACTTACCTTGTGTAGCGTCGCAGGACCTTCAGTCATGTGACCATGCTAATAACCTCTATGGTATGTTGTAGGACCTTAAAAGGTCCTTGGGTCACGTGTTACCCACAAATCTCTGTAATGGTGATTGACATCAGTATGGACCAATTAGCGTTAGTCCAGCCCCTGCCCATATAAGGGAGCTGTGCCCAATTATCGCTCTCTTGGGTTGCTGCTCTCGTGGATGCCGGACTAACAGGACGGATCTGCGCAACTTTCAAAGACACGCTAGGCCTCAAAAACCTGCCGGCCTCAGCAGAACCAAAACCGTGAGTTCAAATCTAAATCCCTGTTAATGCTATCGTGACTACTGGACCGCAACTAAATCTCCTAAATCCAGTGGAACAACGCACAATACTAAAAGACTCTAAATGCTAAAGTCCCAACCTTTGTCAATCTCCAAGGAAAGCCGTAGTTATGCTTAAAGACTGTTATGTTATGGAAGCTTGCAGAAAACCTTCAGTAAAAGTTTATACTGTTTCAGAAAACTCTCCGGTTGTGGACAATCTATTCTTCTCTACCTCCTTCTCCTCTTGGGAAGGGTGGCGGTAGGACAAGTGTTATTAAGGAGCCCTCGCCCTGGCATCACGAATAGCAAGGGTTAACAAGCACCCTTTAATTACTGCACAGCTACACTCCCCATACCCTACATCCCCCAGGCTATCACATAGCTACAAGTGGGCAAGGTAACAGCAGTGGTCCTAAAACTACCTACAAGTGGGCAAGGTAACAGCAGGGGGTCCTAAAACTACCTACAAAGGGACAAGGTAACAGCAGGGGTCCTAAAACTTTCTATAGGGGGCAGTCTAACTACAGGAGGATTCTAAAACTACCTACAGGAGGAAATCTAATTACATGGGGTCCTAAATCTACCTTCAGGGGCCAAAATATCTACAGGGAGTCCTATAGGGGATAAGCTAACTATAGGGAAGTTCTAAAACTACCTACAGTAGCAAAGCTAACTATGGGAGGGTTCTAAATCTACCTACAGGGGACAAGTTAACTACAAGGGGGGGCCTAAAGCTAGCTACAGGGGGCAAGTTAAATACAGGGGGTCCTAAATCTATCTCTAGGGTCCCAGCTAACTACAAGGGGTCTGGAAACGACCTAAATGTGGCAAGCTAACTACAGATGGTGTCCTAAAACTTCTTACAGGGGGTCCTTAAAGTACATACAGGGGGAAAACTAACAGCAAAGGGGTCGTAAAACTACCTACAGGTGGCAAGCTAACTACAAGGGGACCCTAGATATAGGTATAGGCAGACAGCAATAGTAGTTTACAGAAATGGAATGTATGGCAGTGTACTTCTCTTTCTGTGATCTACCTCCGCTGCCTGCCTATACCAGGCTGTAATAGTAATGTAGATCTGATATGACATCCATCGAGGGTGAGCTATTGTCACCTCACAATTGCATCATGGGGATCTTATCTGAGACATGACTTGATTGCCTGTCATACCTGTCTTATAACCACCTAGATGCCATGATCTCTATTGATCATGGCATCTAGAGGGGTTAAATGTTTGCCACTGGAGTGATCTCTAATGTTGTTCACAGATAGTGTGTATCTCCTGAAGAGAGCAGTCGACTCCATATCCTCTAATGGCATGGTCCACTGCAAATGTACAGGAGATGTTGCCAAGGAATTATATTAGTTCCCTATTTACCTTAAAATTTGTGACCAAGGGTCACACCCCAGAAAGTTAACTTAGGGGTAGGAGGTGGAGTCTTGGATCTGCCTGCTTATATATCTGTCCTCTAATGCGCACCAGATTCCATGACCCTCTCTATCCAGCCCAGTAGCCATGGTCCATTTTGTTTAGTAAAATGTGGAGGCATGCAGTGCCCATTTTAGGACATCGTCAGTCGTCAGCCGTAACTCAGTCCCATGTCAGGTGAAACAGCGTCCCGCCTCCTCCCTCGGACCAATCTCTGTCAGGCGTCAGCCGCAACTCCCTCCTCCGTCATCCGAAACTCCCTCACTCGAAACTCCGTCATCCCTCAGAAAAAAAGCCTTTCTGCCGTGTAGCAGAGCCAAGTCAGCTTCGGCTCTCTGCTATACGGGTGGCCTCTGGGGTAGGGGTAGTGTAGTCAGGGTATTGCTTCAGTATATCAGGGGTTAAGGTCAACCCTATAATTCGTGACGCCAGGGTGGGGGCTAGGATGCTGAGGTAATTCTCCGGCCTATCGCCGCCCTTCTCAGTAACAATAGGTGCATGCAAATAATAGCTGAAGGTCCACAAGGTAGCTGAACTTGAACTTGGATAAACTTTACTCAAAGGCTTGTGGTACATCCAATGAACAGTAACAGTCTCATCAATACAGTCTCTATACGCTTCAGTGACTGACAGTTTTTGCGGACCTTGACTTTTGCTATAAGTCTCTGAATTTAGGGTTATTTGCGAAGATCCGTCCGGATTTAGGGGATGGATAAGGTCCGGTGATCTTGCAGAGTGCTTAGGGATTGATACACTCACGGTTTCGTAATGGTCAGCCGCCACCGCAAGGCTCAGGCCTAACTCACTGATGACAGCAGCGCAGATCCTTCTCTCACAACAGCCCACGAGGAAAGAGAGTGAGCAATGTCCGCCGCTCCCTTATATGGGCAGGGGCAGGTCCGTTTCTATTGGTCCGTATATCTGTCACTCACCGTTGCAAGGAATGATGGGTGCAATACGTCATAGGGACCTCCAAAGGTCCTTAAGCAAAAACCATAGAGTTTACCTGATCAGGTCCCCCCATGCTCCGTACAGGTAATTAACCAATTATATACATTTGTACAATTATATTTATATAAATCCTGAATAAACTGCTAGATCTAATAATTCCTAGATTAGAGGTGACAAGGGGCAGACTAGATAAGAAGGACCCCGACGTCCTAGGGACTCTGGCTATGGGGACCTATATACAGGTACCGTATAGGATGTGGTACCGGGACACCACACATGCTATTCAGTAGATCATGTAGTGTCTGTAGTACACGTGCAAGTTTCACAGTTCACAGGAAGTTGCGTCTAAGGGATGACTAAGTTTTGGACGAGGGAGTTTCAGATGAGGGAGGAGGGAGTTGTGGCTGTAGACTGACGACAATTGGTACGAGGGAGGAGGCGGGGCGCTATTTTGCCTGATGCGGGACGGCGTTACGACTGACGACTGGCAATGTCGCAAAATGGACTCCGTAGAGGCAGAAGAAGAGAGACGCAAGTGCCCAGAGTCAAAGCCAAAGCCAGGCATAAGCACGGAGACGTGACGTCATGGCATGCCACCTCGTGGTGTTATGCCACGCCCACTTATGACATCACGCCACCCCCCTCCATTTATGTCAATGGGAGGGGGCGTGACTTCCGTCACGCCCCCTCCCATAGACATGAATGGAGGGGGTGTGGTGTGATGTCACGTCTCCGGCCGCCCAAACTCAACGTTCTAAACATACTGTTTAGATTGCCGCGTGTGGCATGGGTGCTGCACCAGCGGCGGGAACCCCGCAATCAGACATCTTATCCCCTATTGTTTGGATAGGGGATAAGATATATGTGGACAGAATACCCCTTTAATTCAGTCCCCAGAATAGACCCAGAAACAAGCCAGGTGCCAGAGCAACTGTATATGCGGCGGACTGCATATACAGGATCTCAGAGGGAGGACCCTTCACACATTGGGGAAGATTCTTTGAAACCTGTGCAGAGGAAAGGTTGACCAGTTGCTCATAGCAACCAATAAGATCACTACTTTCACTTTCCCTTTAAAAAAATGAAAGAAGCCATCTGATTGGTTGCTATGGGCAACTGGACAAGTTTTCCTCTGTGCAGCTTTTGATAAATCTCCCCCATTATCTTTAGCATGTCATTGTAATTATAAATAATATCTGGGAGGGGGGTCCCCCACCCCCCATGGTAGACCGCTCTCTTTAATAGTCTTCACTCCGCGCCGGCATGTTTTATAATGCACATGAAGTCTTTATGAGTGATTTCCAGTTACAATTTGGGGACAGTAATCACCGCCGTAAATGAGAAAGATAGAAGAAAACTATTTTCTTCGGATAATTTTGCGGAATGATGGGAAGCGGCGGCGTTGAGGTGGCGACTAAGACAAGACAATTTCTGCGCTATTACTAATGAGACGAGAGGGAAATAGTTCAAGTGAAATGGTTCATCAGGCAAGAAAATCAGAAACTTCCATAGAAGACAACAACCCCCATCATCTGCAGCAGTGTGCCCCAACCTGAGGCTCTCCAGCAAATCTAGTCGGAGGATGCTGGGAGTTGTAGTTTTTGCAATAGTTGGGCAGCCACAGGTTATACTCCAATCACATCCAAAGCTGCATTGAGAATGACTATGTTTATTTGAGGTCTCATAGTGCTGTGACAGTCTGGTGATGTGTAGTCTGGGACAGTATTGGGGGGGATTTATCATAATTATAATATTTTTGCACATTTTGAGAGTTTTTTCCAACTTGGAAGGACGTGTACCTTATTTATGTTCTGTTTCGCACTATTTCCGTTTGCAGTTCGCGCTCACTTTGCCATTTTGGTATTGTACGCAGATAGATTAGTTACATGCATCATCTGTGCAAAAATAATTTTCAATTCTAGAAATTGCGTAAGTATACTCCACTCCCCAGGAGGCGTGGAAAGTAGGCAGTTTGTTGTTGCATTTATTTTCCCCTGTTGTGCATTCTTTTTTTTTTTTTTTTTATCACACAATTTCATTAATTCTACACAGAAACCCAGCTATACAAGGTGCTGGAGACATTTCTCAGAGATTTTCTCCATATGGACATGATGACATCATACAGTTCCCCCATATAGACATGATGACATCACACAGTTCCTCCACATGGACATGATGACATCACACAGTTCCCCCATATAGACATGATGACATCACACAGTTCCTCCATATGGACATGATGACATCACACAGTTCCTCCATATGGACATGATGACATCACACAATTCCCCCATATGGACATGATGACATCACACAGTTCCTCCATATGGACATGATGACATCACACAGTTCTCCATATGTATATGATGACATCACACAGTTCCTCCATATGGACATGATGACATCACACAATTCCTCCATATGGACATGATGACATCACACAGTTCCCCCATATGGACATGATGACATCACACAGTTCCCCCATATGGACATGATGACATCACACAGTTCCTCCATATACACATGATGACATCACACAGTTCCTCCATATGGACATGATGACATCACACAGTTCCCCCATACAGACATGATGACATCACACAGTTCCCCCATACGGACATGATGACATCACACAGTTCCCCCATATGGACATGATGCCATCACACAGTACCTCCATATGGACATGATGACATCACACAGTTCCTCCATATACACATGATGACATCACACAGTTCCTCCATATGGACATGATGCCATCACACAGTTCCCCCATATGGACATGATGACATCACACAGTTCCTCCATATGGACATGATGACATCACACAGTTCCTCCATATGGACATGATGACATCACACAGTTCCTCCATATGGACATGATGACATCACACAGTTCCTCCATATGGACATGATGACATCACACAGTTCCTCCATATGGATATGATGACATCACACAGTTCCTCCATATGGACATGATGACATCACACAGTTCCTCCATATGGACATGATGACATCACACAGTTCCTCCATATGGATATGATGACATCACACAGTTCCTCCACATGGACATGATGACATCACACAGTTCCTCCATATGGACATGATGACATCACACAGTTCCTCCATATGGACATGATGACATCACACAGTTCCTCCATATGGACATGACGACATCATACAGTTCCTCCATATGGACATGATGACATCACACAGTTCCCCCATATGGATATGATGACATCACAGTTCCTCCATATGGACATGATGACATCACACAGTTCCCCCATATGGACATGATGACATCACACAGTTCCTCCATATGGACATGATGACATCACACAGTTCCTCCATATGGACATGATGACATCACACAGTTCCCCCATATAGACATGATGACATCACACAGTTCATCCATATGGACATGATGACATCACACAGTTCCTCCGTATGGACATGATGACATCACACAGTTCCTCCATATGGACATGATGACATCACACAGTTCCCCCATATGTATATGATGACATCACACAGTTCCTCCATATGGACATGATGACATCACACAGTTCCTCCATATGGACATGATGACATCACACAGTTCTTCCATATGGACATGATGACATCACACAGTTCTCCATATGTATATGATGACATCACACAGTTCCTCCATATGGACATGATGACATCACACAGTTCCCCCATATGGACATGACATCACACAGTTCTTCCATATGGACATGATGACATCACACAGTTCCTTCATATGGACATGATGACATCACACAGTTCTTCCATATGGACATGATGACATCACACAGTTCATCCATATGGACATGATGACATCACACAGTTCATCCACATGGACATGATGACATCACACAGTTGCTGCAGATTTGTCGGATCCATGATGAGTCCCACCACATCCCAGCGGTGATCTATTGGTTGAGATCTGGTGACTGTGGAGGCCATTGGAGTCATGTGACCTCATTGTCCTGTATGAGATGATGTCATGTGACATGGGGCATTATCCTGCTGGAAGTATCATCAGAAGATGGGTCCACATAAAGGGATGGACATGGTCAGTAACAATACTCAGGTAGGCTGTGGGGTTTATACCAGGAACAGTTGTAGTGATGAGCGGCAGGGGCCATATTCAAATTTGTGATATTTCGCTAATATACGAACAAATATTCGTCCTATGTTTGCAAAATTAGCATATTCGCTATGTTTGTTCTCTTTTATTTTCCATGCGAAAATTCGTAATGAAATTCATGTAGTGCGCATGCGCAATTATATCTTTCACCTAAAAGACGGAAGGGATCAGTGTCCTCTAACTGGAAGTGCAGATATTTGCAAATATTTGCATAGTCGCATATTTGCGTATTCACATATTCGCAAAAAAAACGAATGTTTGTCATTATGTATATATATATCACTATATTCTAAATATTCGCGAAATCGCAAAGTGCCGATATTCATTCTCTTTGGGTTAACAAAGTCAAATAGCAGTTTTGGGAGCGCTGGAGGCTCCTAAATAAATGCCCACTGTAACAGTTTGTGCGCTTATTAGCGCTGATGCAAGAAGAACAATAATCCTCTATCTCCGACAGCCCGGAGACCGGGTAAATGAGGAACAAAGTTTAGAAGATCAGGCACTCAGTGCATCTTACCGGCTCCTGGTGGAGGAGGATTGCCGGCATACGGCAGCGTTTGCAGATGCATTTGTGGTACGTCCCCTTTGACCCGACGGCACGGGAAGATGTAAGAGAGACGCACAGAGTCCGGTGGTGGTGATGTCCTGGATGCCTCTCAGTCCCGGTAGCACAGGAGCAGATGAGAGAGGGGTCCAGTGTTGAAGATGAGTTTAACACCGTGTGGCAGCGCTGTGAAGTGCCTCTCTGCCCCAACGGCACGGGGGTCAGATGTAAAGGTGAGGATAGCCCAATAGGTGTCCCGATCAAAGTGCAGATTATAGCAGTCTAATACAGACGCGTTTCGGGGAGCTGGTAGACTAATCAGTTGGTACTAAGGGGTCCAAAGTGTGCCCTGGAAATGTCCCCTACACCATTACACCACCATCAGCCTGAACCTGATACAAGGCAGGAGGGATCCATGGGTTCATGTTGTTTACACCAAATTCTGACCCCGTCATCTGAATGTCACAGCTGTCCTGTGTGAATTGTAGCCTCAGTTTCCTGTTCTTAGCTGACAGGAGTGGTCCCCAGTGTGGTCTTTTGCTGCTGTAACCCATCTGCTTCAAGGTTGGATGTGTTGTGCATTTAGAGATAGTATTCTGCAGACTTTGGTCGTAACCAGCGGTTATTTGAGTTGTTGCTGCCTTTCTGCCATCTCAAACCAGTCTGCCTATTCTCCTCTGACACCAACAAGGCATTTTCCTCCACACAACTGTCGCTCACTGGATATTATCTTTTTTCCAGAACGTTCCCTGTAAACCCTACAGATGGTTGTGCATAGAATTCCCAATAGATCAACAGATTCTGAAATACTCAGATCGGAGTCTGGAGGCACCCTGGTTGGGAAACACTGCCATATAGAAGGGGAGGAGGGGCAAAAAGATGAGCTCTCCATGTGGTAGGGATATGGCGGTATTACAATATGAAAGAAACTGAGAAAGTAAAACAAACATGCCAATGCAAACCATGGTGGTCTGTAATATGTATGAACTCACAATAATGTTACGTATAAGTCAACTAAAAATTCTAGGAGAATTAAAGGGGTACTCCACTGGCCCAAGTTCGGAACACTGTTTTTGCACTGCGGGGATCGGCCATACCCCCTCCCATTGACTTGCATTGATGGGGCATGGCCATGATGTCATGAGAGGCGTGGCCGACCCCCGCAGTATGAAAATAGCGTTCCAAATGCTGGCCATTGGAGTACCCTATTAAACTAACCCTCACCCATTCCCATTAGCAAGGGTCGGGGTTTTTCTCTATGGGGCTTCTGGTACCTTATACCACAAGTTCCGCTCTGTATCTCCTGATGAGTGTGTTGTTGATCCAGCTTGCAAGCCACACCCCTCCCACAAGCCACCCCCCTTCTGCAAGCCACACCCCTTCTATTTTTGGCCCTTTTTTTGTTTCACCGAAAGACCGAAAACCCCATTTTCTCCTGGTACATCAAAATCACCACCATCTTTTCATCACAGCTCAGCCCCACCTGACTCCACAAGCTCCACATTTCTAGGTAAATGTGTCAATCTGGTTTGCAAGCCACACCCCTCCCCAAAAGTCACGCCCCCTCTTATTTTTGGTCTACAATCTATTCATCACAGCTCAACCCCACCTGACGTTGGGAAACAGCCCCAAAACACCTGAGGTTGGGAAACACCCGCAAACACCCCCAAACACCTGAGGTTGGGAAACACCCCCAAAACACCTGAGGTTGGGAAACACCCCCAAAACACCTGAGGTTGGGAAACACCCCCAAACACCTGAGGTTGGGAAACACCCCCAAACCCCTGAGGTTGGGAAACACCCCCAAACCCCTGAGGTTGGGAAACACCCACAAAACACTTGAGGTTGGGAAACACCCCCAAAACCCCTGAGGTTGGGAAACACCCACAAAACACCTGAGGTTGGGAAACACCCCCAAACACCTGAGGTTGGGAAACACCCCCAAAACACTTGAGGTTGGGAAACACCCCAAAACACTTGAGGTTGGGAAACACCCACAAAACACCTGAGGTTGGGAACCACCCCCAAACACCTGACGTTGGGAAATACCCCCAAACACCTGAGGTTGGGAAAACGCCCCCTGATCAATTAAGATGCAAAAGTGTCTAAAAGGTAACTAAAAGGCAAAATAAATTCAGTGTAAATCCCCTACACCAGATTTCTGTGCAAATTTTCTTTTACGACTGTGTATCTGCCCCATTGCCCACCATTCGCAACAGTTTCGGCGTCAGATTTTTAACCTTTTCCCAGCCACAAAGCTTTACAGTCATATTGATCCTCATCGTCCCAGCGCGATTCATAACCAGGTTTTTACTTACTATCTGCAATATTTTGGCTTGAAACGCGGCCAATTGCTTCGGTGATCAAGTACGATTGAAAAGTTCACTTAAAAACCACTTTCCGGAGCAGCCAAGAGGATTAATTTCTTGTTATGGCCGGCATGAGAATCTGCTGTCAGATGTAGCCGCTCCATTAGGACCGTCCTGAAGTCTCATTAATAACCGCAGCGGCTTGGCAACACCTTGTGCCATCGGATGTGTCACCTCCTATTAAAGCTGTTTACTAATACGTCAGACATAATGAAACTAAGTAATATTATATCTGATTTATAAAGCCTCATAGAGCAGCTCAGTAAACAACAACAAACAAACAAAAAAGTCCTTTAAAGGGGTACTCCGTGGAATTTTTTTTTTTCGATCAACTGGTGCCAGAAAGTTAAACAGACTTGTAAATTACTTCTATTAAAAAATATTTACCCTTCCGGTACTTTTTAGCAGCTGTATGCTACAGAGGAAATTCTTTTCTTTTAGAATTTATTTTTTTGTCTTGTCCACGTTGCTCTCTGCTGACACCTGATGCCCATATGAGGAACTGTCCAGAGCAGGAGAAAATCCCCACAGCAAACCTATACCGCTCTGGACAGTTCCTGACACGGACAGAGGTGTCAGCAGAGAGCACTGTGGACAAGACAAAAAGGAAATTTAAAAAGAAAAGAATTTCCTCTGTAGCATACAGCTGCTAATAAGTACTGGAAGGATTAAGATTTTTTTTAATAGAAGTAAATTACAAATCTGTTTAACTTTCTGGCACCAGTTGATTTAAAAAAAAAAAATTCCACCGGAGTACCCGTTTAAGGGGAAAGTTGTGGAGGGCGGAGGAGGGGCACGGACTATATACAGGTCCGGCATCAATCCGGAAATGAGTGCAGATGGGTACAAACGGATGTAAACGGATTGAAAAAAAAATCCCATTGACATGAATGGGATTTTTTTTTAAACAGTTTTTAATCCGTTTACAGCCTGCTAGAACGGAACCCAAACCGGGATAAAAAAAAAAAACGGGGACAGACGGCCGTGTGAACGCATTCTTACTGTTCTCCCTCCCCACGTGGAATGATTAAAAATACTGAATGGAACTAAGCAGAAGCGTTAAGTTTAGTTTCAGGACCGCACTGCAAAAATCGGTATTTTACTGGCAGAGACGGTATTTTGGGCGCCATGCCGGTATTTTTATATAAAAAATAGTGAAATGACAGGAAATTTTCCAACCAATTCTCCAACTCCGGTGTTACCCAACCAGAGTGCCGTCAGCCGTTACAAAACTATAACTCCCAGCATGCCCGGACAGCCAACGGCTGTCCGGGCATGCTGGTAGTTGTAGTTTTGCAACAGCTGGAGGCCCCCCTGGTTGGGAACACTGACCTATACTATATACCACTACATAGTCCAGTATGCTGGTAGTTGTAGTTTTGCAACAGCTGGAGGCACCCCTGGTTGGGAAACACTGACCTATACTATATACCACTACATAGTCCAGTATGCTGGTAGTTGTAGTTTTGCAACAGCTGGAGGCACCCCTGGTTGGGAAACACTGACCTATACTATATACTACTATATAATCCAACATGCTGGGAGTTGTAGTTTTGCAACAGCTGGAGGCACCCCTGGTTGGGAAACAGTGACCTATACTATAAAGTCCAACATGCTGGGAGTTGTAGTTTTGCAACAGCTGGAGGCACCCCTGGTTGGGAAACAGTGACCTATACTATAAAGTCCAACATGCTGGGAGTTGTAGTTTTTCAACAGCTGGAGACGCCCCTGGTTGGGAAACACTGACCTATACTATATACTACTATACAGTCCAATATACTGGGAATTGTAGTTTTGCAACAGCTGGAGGCACCCCTGGCTGGGAAACACTGACCTATACTATATACTACTGTAAAGTCCAATATGCTGGGAGTTGTAGTTCTGCAACAGCTGGAGGCACCCCTGGTCGGGAAACACTGACCTATACTATACAGTCCAATATGCTGGGAGTTGTAGTTTTGCAACAGCTGGAGGCACCCCTGGCTGGGAAACACTGACCTATACTATATACTACTGTAAAGTCCAATATGCTGGGAGTTGTAGTTCTGCAACAGCTGGAGGCACCCCTGTTTGGGAAACACTGACCTATACTATACACTACTATATGGTCCAATATGCTGGGAGTTGTAGTTTTTTTTTTTTATTATTATTATTATTATTTGGGGCAGCTGCTGAGCCGCAGGCTGTATCAGGACATGCTGGGAGTTGTAGTTAGTAACTAACTGCAACTCCCAAATTTGCTAAAGAAAAAAAAAAAAAGCTGTCAAAAAGTCACATCAAAACAAAAATGTTTTTGTTAAAAACAACAGATCAGGGCAAAAAAAAAAAAAGAGCCTCATACCGGCCCAGATACGGAGAAATAAAAAAGTTATAGGGGTCAAAACAGGACGAAATTTTCCCCGCCTATGTGTATCCTGTGATGTTACGCATATATGATTAATTATGCAAATTAGCATGGCCGGTATATATATATATATATATATATTTTTTTTTTATTTTTTTTTGCAAGAAAGGTGGCAACACTAGGTGGTCTTTATATCGCACTATAGTGGAGACTGGTCATACATGTGCAGCCCCCTATTGTGCTATTAATGGGGGGCTGGGCAGACCCAGAACTTCACCCCCCCTCATGGCCTTATATAAGATACCCTAAGAATATATTGATAGCTGATATAGTGGGTGGAATGGAGGATCCCAGTGACACAATGCGAACCGCAGGCAACTTGGTTTCAGGACCATGGACAGCGAAGCAAATTGGCCATTATTGCATTTTTTTCTTATTTAAAGGGGTACTCCGCAGCTCAGCGCTTGGAACAAACTGTTCCGAACGCTGGAGCAGGCGCCGGGAGCTCGTGATGTCATAGCCCCGCCCCCTCAATGCAAGTCTATGGGAGGGGGCGTGATGGCTGCAAGTTGCCCCCTCAATGCAAGTCTATGGGAGGGGGCGTGACGGCTGCAAGTCGCCCCTTCAATGCAAGTCTATGGGAGGGGGCGTGACGGCTGAAAGTCGCCCCTTCAATGCAAGTCTATGGGAGGGGGCGTGACGGCTGCAAGTTGCCCCCTCAATGCAAGTCCATGGGAGGGGGCGTGACGGCTGAAAGTCGCCCCTTCAATGCAATTCCATGGGAGGGGGCGTGACGGCTGAAAGTCGCCCCTTCAATGCAAGTCTATGGGAGGGGGCGTGACGGCTGAAAGTTGCCCCTTCAATGCAAGTCTATGGGAGGGGGCGTGACGGCTGAAAGTTGCTCCTTCAATGCAAGTCTATGGGAGGGGGCGTGACGCTGTCACGCCCCCTCCCATAGACTTGCATTGAGGGGGCGGGGCGTGAAATGGCCGATAGCAGGAAACGTGAAATGGCCAATTGCAGGAAACGATTATTTTATACAGAACATTCTGAGCAGAATATACAGAGTGTTATTATTTGGAGTCATACCATAGGTGTATGGGGGAGATTTATCAAAACCTGTCCAGGGGAAAGGTTGCCGAGTTGCCCATAGCAACCAATCAGATCGCTGCTTTCACTTTTCAGAGGCCTTTTCAAAAATGAAAGCAGAGATCTGATTGGTTGCTATGGGCAACTCGGCAACCTTTCCCCTGGACAGGTTTTGATAAATCTCCCCCTTTATAATAGATGCTATGTTATTATACCATAAGTGTTACATTGCTATAGGTATTGTTTTTGTGGGGAGCCATGGTGAATGGCGGGACCATGGAGTGTAGCGGTGTAGGTGGATAGGGCAGATGGTATTAACCCCAGGGGGAAGGTGTTACTAACCCCTAATGTTCGTGACGCCAGAGTGGTTTTTGGGAATCGGTAACCACCCAAACGGTATCTCCGCTATCCCAATGGCTAGGCAGTGAAATGAGAGTCCACGACCACGTTATGGTTTAGCGGAGACTTTACTGGGGTCAGACAGTTGTTATAGTCTCTACAGCTTGGCCAGAATCCCAGAGAGGTGGCCAGGAACACAGCCTGCTGGGGCCAATTATACTTGCCATAGACTTTAGATAATTGACTTTAGGCTGGACTGTAGATAGTGACAGCAGACATAGACTTGACTTACCGGAAGTGACGGTAGATTTGAGGTCTTCCAGGTAGCTGGACACTAGCACGGAGGCATCTGCTTTCCACTATTCCTCAACAAGAGTGATGGTCGAAGAGCAAAAAAGAAGAGGCAGATTGTAGCACCTCCCTTCCTTATAAAGGGGGGCTGTACTAGAAGCCCATAGGCCAAGCTGCGGGTCATGTGTTATGCTGGTGCTCTCTGGGTAACGTGATAACATCATGTGAACATATCATGTAACATCTCACAGGTCCTTTAGACCATTACATTAGTCCTCCAAAGGTCCTTTCTACTGTCTATACATTAGTATATTGATTATACATTTAGTACAATAAATAATATTAAAGTAACAGAAGGGAAGACACTGCAGGAGAGCCCCCAGGACACTGAGTGTAGTGCAGGACCGTGTACCTGTACTGGGACATCACATTTTATTATAGGGGCTAAATGACTATAGCTGTTATACATGTATAGGTATTATCTTAGTGCAGGTGCTATATTATATGTGTTACATAGTAAAGCAGTTATATTACTATTAGTATAGGTCGTGTATTACTATATGTCCTGTATTATTTTAGGTGTAATATTACTATAGGTGGGTGTTGTTTTAGTTTATGTATTACATTACTATAGGTGTTATTTTATTATAGATGATATACGAGTACAGGTATTACCTAAGTATTGGAGTTAGATCACTATAAGTGTATAGGTCTTATATTACTATAGGTGTCTATTATTATATGTTTTATTATTGGAATTTATAGAGCAATATTATAGGTGTTACATTAATATAGGTGCTTTATTATATGTTTTATTATAGGATGTTATACAGTATTATTAAAGGTGTTATATTATAGGTGTTACATTTCTATAGGTGCCATATTATTATATGTTTTATTATAGGATGTTTTACAGTATTATTAAAAGTGTTACCGTATATACTCGAGTATAAGCCGAGTTTTTCAGCACGATTTTTTGTGCTGAAAACACCCCCCTCGGCTTATACTCGAGTGAACTCTCCGCCCTCAGTGGTCTTCAACCTGCCGACCTCCAGATGTTTCAAAACTACAACTCCCAGCATGCCCGGACAGCCGATGGCTGTCTGGGCATGCTGGGAGTTGTAGTTTTGAAGCATCTGGAGGTCCGCAGGTTGAAGACCACTGCGGCCTTCGTCATCATCCAGCGGGGGGGATGATGAAGGGGGGATGATGATGAGGGGGGGGTTATGACAGTTGGTGATGATGAAGGGGGGGGTGGGAGGATGACAGGGGGATGATGAAAGGCGGTGATGATGAAGGGGGAGATGATGACAGGGTGATGATTATGAGGGTGTTAATGACGGGGGTCTGGATGATGACGGGGGGGATGATGTATTTCCCACCCTAGGCTTATAGTCGAGTCAATAACTTTTCCTGTTTTTTTGGGGTGAAATTAGTATATACGGTATATTATTATAGATGTCATATTACTATAATTGTTAATGTGTATAGGTGTTATATTACTATAGGTGTTATATTACTATAGGTGCTCTATTATTATATGTTTTATCATAGCATTTGTTACATTATTATTATTATAGGTGTTACATTTCTATAGGTGCCATATTATTAAATGTTTTATTATAGGATGTTTTACAGTATTATCATAGGTGTTAAATTACTATAGATGATCCATTATAACGTGTTAATATAGATGTTTTGCAGTATTATTATAGTTGTTATATTTTTATAGATGTTATATGAGTAAAGGTAACACCTTAGTATAGGAATTATATTATTATAGGTGTTTTATTATGTGTTATAGATATTATACAGTATTAGTATTATTAAAGATGTCATTTTACCACAAGTGTTTATGTGTATAAGTGTTATGTTATTATAGGTGGTACTCTATTATTTTGTGTTACTATAGGTATTATATAGTATTGTTATAGATATTATACAGAATTATTATACATATTGTACAGTATTATTATTATTATAGGTATTACACAATATTATTTTAGATATTATACAGTATTATTATAGATGCTATATTACTATAGGTGTTATATTAGTATACATGTTTATTATTTTAGGTGTCCTTTTACTGTAGATATTGTTTTAGTGTGGGGATTATAGAACTATAGGTCCTATAACATAATAGGTGTTATATGAGTATAATAATTATATTACTATAGATGTTCTATTCTTATATGTGTCGTTGTTATAGATGTTATACAGTATTATTATATAAGTTGAGGTATTACCTTAGCATAGGAATCATAATACTACACGTGTTTATTTCTATAAGTGTTCTAGATTTTTACATGTTATATATGTTATACAGTATTATTGTACATTTTATGTTAGAATAGCTGTTATATAACTATGTTATCAGTATTGATGAGCGGCATTGCCCATATTCGAATTCACAATATTTCGCGAATATATAGACGAATATTTGTCCTATATTCTCAAATTTTGCGTATTCGTTGTATTCGCATATGTGAATCTTCGCATATTCGAGGAAGAAAACAGTAAGGGGGTGGGGGAACTTTCCTATTGGTTGCTAGGGATGTTGTTGATAACCTCTGACAAGTTTATTTGCATCATTCTAATTGACCCACAAGTGAAAAGAAGGAATATGCGAATATACGAATATTCACATATGCGCATATGTGGGAAAAAAGAATATTCGCAATTTCGAATATTTAGCGAATATATTCACAATATTTGCGGTAAAAAATAGAAATGCAAATATTCGCGCCCAACACTAATTATCAGGACTCAAATTGCCACAGTTTTTTTTTTTTTTTTTTTTTTTTGGTGTATGAGGTTCCCAACAATGGCCACTAGGGGGAGCACCTCCCCATGTTACTAAATGAGAAGCTTTTAATCCCTCTCCAATGTATCTTGCGTCGACTTAATTGAGATGTTTCGTTTTAATGTATCATCCTCGGCCGTTCTCTAATAAGTGCAATTTAGATAATTTAATAAAGAGGCGGATTTAGATGAAAGTGAAAGGAATCCATTAGATGAATAACAGCTCATTGTGTATTTGAAAAGGAAAAGACAGCGCCAATCCATGAGGTCACTAATCCGCCATCTCCTGCACAACAAGATGATGGATGCCATCTGACATTATATCTTATGTCAGGCAAATATAAATATATATATATATATATATATATATATATATGTATATACATACATATATATATTCATTATGTCAGGTAAATATATATATATATATATATATATATATAAAAAATTAAATACATATATATTAAATTATATATATATATATATATATATATATATAATTAAATACATATATATTAAATTTTATATATATATATATATATATTTATATACATATATATATATACACATTATATATATATATATATATATATATGTATATATGTATATAAATATATATATATAAAATTTAATATATATATATATATATATATATTCATTATAACTATAATATATTCACTGTACACTCCTGACCATGACGAGTGTATGTACATACCCCATGAATGGTCACTTGTACACTTACAACTAACTCAGTTTAGGACAGTGTTTCCCAACCAGGGTGCCTCCAGCTGTTGCAAAACTACAACTCCCAGCATGCCCGGACAGCCGTTAGCTGTCCGGGCATGTTGGGAGTTGTAGTTTTGCAACCGCTGTAGGCACTTTGTTTGGGAAACACTGGTCTAGGGAGTAAAAAAAAAAAAACAGGACAGCGTCCTAAATTTAATGGAGTCAGCCCAAGATTTAAAGGGGTACTCCGCCCCTAGACATCTTATACCTGATCCAAAGGATAGGCGATAAGATGTCTGATCATGGGGGTCCTGCAGCTGGGACTCCCATAATCTTTGTGCAGCACTCACACGTTCATTTAGAACACTTGGAGCGGACGGCGGGGGTCGTGACATCATGACCACGCCCTTCGTAAGGTCATGCCACGCCCCCTCAATGCAATTCTATGGGAGGGGGTGTGACGGCCCCTCCCATAGACTTGCATTGAGGGGCGTGGCGTGACATCCCGAGGGGCGTGGTCATGATATCATGACCTCCGCCGCTCACTCCAGTCGTTCGGAACAAAATGTTCCGAACTCTGGGGCAGCGGAGAACCTCTTTGATCCTATCACCTATCAACAGGATACAGGATAAGTGTCTGATCAGAGGGGGTCTGACTGCTGGGACCACCACCAATCATAAGCGGGGGTCATGAGAATGGAGGTTCCTTGTCACCCAGGTGACGCCACAGTGAGTATACTCAGTCACCACTCTATTCATTCTCTATGGGACTGGCATGGAAGTCCCATGGCAGGCGGGACAAGGTAGGGCAAGGAACCTTCATTGTCATGATTGGTGGTGGTCCCCGTACTCAGACCCCAAACAGTAAGCCTTAGGTGTAGCTAAGGTTAGACACACCTCATTCTCATAGGCCACACTATTCCTAGTTCTGTCTACACCCTGTTCCAAATTATTATGCAAATTCAATTTAAACGTGAAGAAAGAAGTTCGTCCAGCATAAGAGGCTTGCAGATAAAATAAAAACGAAATAAAAACAAGAGTCACGTACAGAGAATATTTCTGACGCGTTTCGCACCTAGTTGCTTAATCGTAGACTGACCACGATTAAGCAACTAGGTGCGAAACGTGTCAGGAATTTTCTCTGTATGTGACTCTTGTCCAAAGATTCTAATAAAGCAAGTTTTGATTTTATCTGCAAGCCTCTGGTGCTGGACGAACTTCTTTCTTCACATTTACCTACCAAGCCGAGGGCGGGGGCCGGCGCGTCCCTGCACAGGTGGTGCAGTGATTTGCAGTCACAGTGAACGGTACACATGTTTGTACTAAATTCTATTTAAGTGTCACAGATTTTTAAATGACTTCTATTAAATAAATCTTAATCCTTCCAGTACTTATTAGCTGCTGAATACTACAGAGGAAATTCTTTTCTTTTTGGAACACAGAGCTCTCTGCTGACATCATGACCCCAGTGCTCTCTGTTGACACCTCTGTCCATTTTAAGAACTGTCCAGAGTAGGAGTAAATCCCCATAGCAAACATATGCTGCTCTGGACAGTTCCTAAAATGGACAGAGATGTCAGCAGGGAGCACTGTGCTCGTGATGTCAGCAGAGAGCTCTGTGTTCCAAAAAGAAGATCATTTCCTCTGTAGTATTCAACAGCTAATAAGTACTGGAAGGATTAAGATGTTTTAATTGAAGTAATTTACAAATCTGTTTAACTTTCTGGCACCAGTTGATTTAAAAAATAAAAATAAAAAAAAGTTTTCCACCGGAGTACCCCTTTAACCCCTTAAGGACGCAGGACGTAAATGTACGTCCTGGTGAGGTGGTACTTAACGCACCAGGACGTACATTTACGTCCTAAGCATAACCGCGGGCATCGGAGCGATGCCCGTGTCATGCGCGGCTGATCCCGGCTGCTGATCGCAGCCAGGGACCCGCCAGCAATGGCCGACGCCCGCGATGTCGCGGGCGTCCGCCATTAACCCCTCAGGTGCCGAGATCAAGACAGATCCCGGCATCTGCGGCAGTTCGCGATTAAAATGAACGATCGGATCGCCCGCAGCGCTGCTGCGGGGATCCGATCATTCATAACGCCGCACGGAGGTCCCCTCACCTTCCTCCGTGCGGCTCCCGGCGTCTCCTGCTCTGGTCTGTGATCGAGCAGACCAGAGCAGGAGATGACCGATAATACTGATCTGTTCTATGTCCTATACATAGAACAGATCAGTATTAGCAATCATGGTATTGCTATGAATAGTCCCCTATGGGGACTATTCAAGTGTAAAAAAAAATGTAAAAAAATGTAAAAGTAAAAGTAAAAAAAAAGTGAAAAATCCCCTCCCCCAATAAAAAAGTAAAACGTCCGTTTTTTCCTATTTTACCCCCAAAAAGCGTAAAAAACATTTTTTATAGACATATTTGGTATCGCCGCGTGCGTAAATGTCCGAACTATTAAAATAAAATGTTAATGATCCCGTACGGTGAACGGCGTGAACGAAAAAAATTTTAAAAAGTCCAAAATTCCTACTTTTTTAATACATTTTATTAAAAAAAAAATTATAAAAAATGTATTAAAAGTTTTTTATATACAAATGTGGTATCAAAAAAAAGTACAGATCATGGCGCATAAAATGAGCCCCCATACCGCCGCTTATACTGAAAAATAAAAAAGTTATAGGTCATCAAAATAAAGGGATTATAAACGTACTAATTTGGTTAAAAAGTTTGTGATTTTTTTTAAGCGCAACAATAATATAAAAGTATATAATAATGGGTATCATTTTAATCGTATTGACCCTCAGAATAAAGAACACATGTCATTTTTACCAGAAATTGTACGGCGTGAAAACAAAACCTTCCAAAATTAGCAAAATTGCGTTTTTCGTTTTAATTTCCCCACAAAAATAGTGTTTTTTGGTTGCGCCATACATTTTATGATATAATGAGTGATGTCATTACAAAGGACAACTGGTCGCGCAAAAAACAAGCCCTCATACTAGTCTGTGGATGAAAATATAAAAGAGTTATGATTTTTAGAAGGCGAGGAGGAAAAAATGAAAACGTAAAAATTAAATTGTCTGAGTCCTTAAGGCCAAAATGGGCTGAGTCCTTAAGGGGTTAAATATTTAGTTTTTCAAAAATAGTAGAAAAAAACAGCACGTGGAATAAAAGTTGAAAAAAACTTTATTGAAAACTTCCATTCCATCTGGGGTACGATTCTCAACCAAACGAGCCCCTACTTTGTCTAATATACTTGTTCCGAGCATGAGAAATGCATCTAATAACCCGTTCCATTGGTGAACTACAAAAGGTTTCCACCAGTGCGGTAGAATACGGTGTGTAGTACGACCACATGACTTAAAATGGAACACAATAGAAGATACTATTGATGGAAAAAGACATTAGATTCATGATTTTATTAATTGTGACAGAACTTTTGTCATTTATAAAATTACATGTATAGCATGACATGTTACATACGCGGGTAGCACCAAGAGGGCACTTAAAGGGGTACTCCCGTGGAAAACTTTTTTTTTTTTTTAAATCAACTGGTGCCAGAAAGTTAAACAGATTTGTAAATTACTTCTATTAAAAAATCTTAATCCTTCCAGTACTTATTAGGGCCTATATACTACAGAGGAAATGCTTATCTTTTTAGATTTCTCTGATGTCATGACCACAGTGCTCTCTGCTGACCTCTGCTGTCCATTTTAGGAACTGTCCAGAGCAGGAGAAAATCCCCATAGCAAACATATGCTGCTCTCGACAGTTCCTATAATGGACAGCAGAGGTCAGCAGAGAGCACTGTGGTCGTGACATCAGAGAAATCTAAAAAGTAAAGCATTTCCTCTGTAGTATATAGGCCCTAATAAGTACTGGAAGGATTAAGATTTTTTAATAGAAGTAATTTACAAATCTGTTTAACTTTCTGGCACCAGTTGATTTAAAAAAAAAAAAATGTTTTCAGCGGGAGTACCCCTTTAAGAAACGCATGCAGGAACGTTTGAGACAAGCCGCCGGCCCCTTGTCACCTAGCATTTCTAATGTATCCAAACATTTTTTTATTATGTCACAATTCAGATGTATCATCCCTCCGTTTAGCTGGGATTGAAAGGGTTAAGAAATGGAAGAGACCGTGTATGGTTCCTCCGCAATAGAGAAATCATGAGGATATATCTAGAGATGAGCGAACTTACAGTAAATTTGATTCGTCACGAACTTCTCGGCTCGGCAGTTGATGACTTATCCTGCATAAATTAGTTCAGCTTTCCGGTGCTCCGGTGGGCTGGAAAAGGTGGATACAGTCCTAGGAAAGAGTCTCCTAGCACTGTATCCACCTTTTCCAGCCCACCGGAGCACCGAAAAGCTGAACTAATTTATGCAGGAAAAGTCATCAACTGCCGAGCCGAGAAGTTTGTGACGAATCGAATTTACTGTAAGTTCGCTCATCTCTAGATATATCTGTTGAACTGTATACAGCCTTGTGGTTTAAACAGTAAAACTGACCTTATGCTGCATTATTGATATATTTTTCTTGTACCTGTTTGTCCTAATTGTTTTTTGCTTGTTTTATGTGTTTGTTGTTTCACATTATTTTGATCAGTCCCTCCCCTTCCTGTTTGCAGTGGCAGAAAAAAACTTCAAAAACGATCCAGGCATCAGCGGCGCAATCCGTGTTTAAGGAATTCACTGTACACATGTAATAGTGAAAATGAATGTTTATTCAGCCAACAAACAGACGCGTTTTGAGACTAGCACTGTCTCTTACTCAATGTTAAATCTCATATGCAGGTTATAAGATCTACAGGTATTTATAACCAAAAAAAATCACTAAAAACAAATGATTAATAGGTGTGAGGGATTTGACTCTTCCAGCTGAAGGGCGCATTTAGTAAATGGTCGCAGGGCATTTGATAAATGTTGTGGAGGATGCACATTTTCTGATATTTCACTCTTCACATACACCGAAAAGCTACGCTAGGTCTGGGCTGGTGTAGAATTGCGACTTCTTGGTGGGTTTTACGACTTTTTTTGTAAAAGTCGCAGTTGATAAATTCATTACCACTGCACAAGACTAACCCTTAAAGGGGTATTCCAGGCAAAAACCTTTTTTTATATATTTTTTTATATATCAACTGGCTCGGGAAAGTTAAACAGATTTGTAAATCACTTCTATTAAAAAATCTTAATCCTTCCAATAGTTATTAGCTTCTGAAGTTTTCTGTCTAACTGCTCAATGATGATGTCACGTCCCGGGAGCTGTGCATGATGGGAAAATATCCCCATAGGAACTGCACAGCTCCCGCGAGTCATCAGAAAGCAATTAGACAGAAAACAGCAATTCAACTTCAGAAGCTAATAAGTACTGGAAGGATTAAGATTTTTTAATAGAAGTAATTTACAAATCTTTTTAACTTTCCGGAGCCAGTTGATATATGAAAAAAAGTTTTTGCCTGGAATACCCCTTTAACAGCCTGGTAACCCCAATTGTTCCTGATGTGGAAAAAGTGCAGGAACTCCGTTTCCATGCGTTCCTGCAGGACTTGAGCTGTGGGTTTACATATATATATATATATATATATATATATATATATATATATTGTTCTGGTATTTTATATTGTACTGGTGTTTTTCATTGCACTGGTATTTTGGACCGTTGTGGTATTTTATATTGTACTGGTATTTTATATTGTACTGGTATTTTAGACCATTGGGGTCTTTTATATTGTACTGGTATTTTATATTGTTCTGGTATTTTATATTGTACTGGTGTTTTTCATTGCACTGGTATTTTGGACCGTTGTGGTATTTTATATTGTACTGGTATTTTATATTGTTCTGGTATTTTAGACCATTGGGGTCTTTTATATTGTACTGGTGTTTTATATTGTACTGGTATTTTAGACCATTGGGGTCTTTTATATTGTACTGGTATTTTATATTGTACTGGTATTTTATATTGTTGTGTTATTTCAAACCGTTGGGTCTTTTATATTGTTCTGGTATTTCAGACTGTTGTGGTCTTTGGTATTGTACTGGTATTTTATATTGTACTGGTATTTTATATTGTACTGGTATTTCAGACTGTTGTGGTCTTTGGTATTGTACTGGTATTTTATATTGTACTGGTATTTTATATTGTACTGGTATTTTATATTGTTCTGGTATTTTAGACTGTTGTGGTTTTTTGTATTATGCTGATATTTTAGAGTGTTCTTACATTTTATTTTGCACCGGTATCTTATATATTTATTAAAAAGAGTGGGAGCTCTACATAAAACATAAGAGCCTATCCGAGGATACTGTGTTGCACATAACCCGATGTGCCAACAATATAGAGGAAAAGCAATTGGAGTAAAAACAGTCCTTCTAGGCTAGGATATATGGTAGTGGAAATAGAGAGAGAGAGAGAAAAATTACCGTATTTTTCGCCCTATAGGACGCACCGGCGTATAAGACGCACCAAATTTATAGGTGCAAAATCTAAAAAAATAAAGATTTTGAACCCAATAGTGGTCTTCAACCTGCGGACCTCCAGATGTTGCCAAACTGCAACTCCCAGCATGTCCGGACAGCCGTCGGCTGTCTGGGCATGCTGGGAGTTGTAGTTTTGCAGCATTTGGAGGTCCTCAGATTGAAGACCACTGCATAGGAGGTAATACTCACGTGTCCCCGCCGCTCCGGAACGTCTCTGCTCCCGGCCGGGTATCCTCGCTCTCCGTCGCCGCCATCACGTCCTTACGCACATACGCGACGACATGATGACGAGGTAGGAGAGCGCCGGCCATACAGAGGATCCCTGAACGGAGAAGACACCGAGGAGGCAGGTAAGGTCCCCCCCCCGGTGTCCTGTAAGCACTAACCCAGCTATTCAGTCGGGCTGTTCGGGACCGCCACGGTGAAATCGCGGCGGTCCCCAATAACCCAACTGAACAGCCGGGTTAGTGTCACTTTCCCTTCAGACGCGGCGGTCAGCTTTGATCGCCGCGTCTGAAGGGTTAATACAGGGCATCACCGCGATCGGTGATGTCCTGTATTAGCCGCGGGTCCCGGCCGTTGATGGCCGCAGGGACCGCCGCGATAGGGGTGTATTCGCCGTATAAGACGCACCAACTTTTCCCCCCCAGTTTTGGGGAAGAAAAAGTGCGTCTTATACGGCGAAAAATACGGTAAATATTTAAGAGGAGAAAGATAAGTACTAGTGAGATAGTCCAGTATTTAGGAAATGACATTTATTAAGTAATTCAATGTATGTTGTGAGGTCTTTAAGCAGGGCCCTTGCTCTAGACGTATCACAATTTAAACGCACAAAGTACATAAAATACCAATTAGTGATAAATAAAATACATGGATAAAAAAAACTACTGGATACTGAATACAACAGTTCTAACTTCTGATGCACCTGATAATAATAATAATAATTTATATAGCGCCTACAGATTCCGCAGCGCTTATATAAATTAATATAAATATATTTATACAATATAAATATTCTAGATTTGGTTACTGCAGCTGATAAAGTTTGTACAGTAAGTAAGTTGCTGGCACGGACGGCACCGCACAAAATTCGCTGATCACTGCAACTTTTCAAATGTCTTTGTAATGATGTTTGGTAACGTTACTGTCGTTGTAAATGCAGGTAATACTAAGCTGCTGGTACAAACGGCGCCGCGCCAGAGAACATAGGGATATGCAGCTAGTAGGAGTAATTGGCAGCACTGGAGGTCCTCTGTTTGCTGCCCACTCAGTCTGGTTGGCGCATCATTACTGGTACATATAATATATCCTGGGCGCAATAGTACGCTGGGGTCCTCTGTATAGAATGTCCCCCCCTTACACTGACGGCACAGGGACAGTAGAAGGTAATGAAAGTTTGGCACTTTGTGCCTCTTACCGGCTTTGCCGATCACAGGTAGCTGGCCAGCGGAGCAATGTCTGTATAAAATGTATTTCAAACTTGCATTTGTATTTCGATGGATCTTCGGTATCAGTAGGTGCAATCATAGGTGGGTTCAGGCTACAGGTTAGACGCGTTTCGGGGTAGCCACGTCCCCTTTTTCAATAGTAGTAGGTCTGGTTAGTTGGATGATCATAGAATATTTATATTGTATCAGGTGCATCAGAAGTTAGAACTGTTGGATTCAGTATCCAGTAGTTTTTTTTATCCATGTATTTTATTAATAACTAATTGGTATTTTTTGTGCTTTATGCATTTAAATTGTGATACGTCTAGAGCAAGGGCCCTGCTTAAAGGGGTAGTCCAGTGGTGAAAAACGTATCCCTTATCCTAAGGATAGGAGATAAGTTTGAGATCGCAGGGGGTCCGACTGCTGGGGCCCCCTGCGATCTCTCTGTACGGGGGCCAGGCTCTCCGGCCAGATAGCGGGTGTCGACCCCGCATGAAGCGACGGCCGACAAGCCCCCTCAATACATCGCTATGGCAGAGCCGGAGATTGCCAAACGCAGCACTCTGGCTCTGCCATAGAGTTGTATTGAGGGGGCGTGTCGGCCGCCGCTTCGTGCGGGGGTCGACATGCCCCGTACAGGAGATCGCGGGGAGCCCCAGCGGTCGGACCCCCCGCGATCTGCAACTTATCCCCTATCCTTATCCCCTATCCACTTGTTCACTACTGGACTACTCCTTTAAAGACCTCACAACATACATTTAATTACTTAATAAAACGTAATTTCCTAAATACTGGACTATCTCACTGGTACTTATTAGAGATGAGCGAACTTACAGTAAATTCGATTCGTCACGAACTTCTCGGCTCGGCAGTTGATGACTTTTCCTGCATAAATTAGTTCAGCTTTCCGGTGCTCTGGTGGGCTGGAAAAGGTGGATACAGTCCTAGGAGACTCTTTCCTATTTATGCAGGATAAGTCATCAACTGCCGAGCCGAGAAGTTTGTGACGAATTGAATTTACTGTAAATTCGCTCATCTCTAGTACTTACCTTTCTATTATCTTCTCTTAAATATTTTTATTTTTTTATTTTTTTTATTGTTTTATTTATTTAATTTTATTTATTTTTTCTCTCTCTCTCTATTTCCACTAACATGTACCCTAGCCTAGAAGGACTGTTTTTTACTCCAATTGCTTTTCCTCTATTATATATTTATATTATATTTTAGCATTTCTTTTGACATTTTTGACTATATTGTTACTATACATTGATCATATTCTTTTATACTGGTATTTTACATTGGTTTACACAGGTGTCAAGTCCCGGAAAAATAAATGTGTGAAACTCACCCAAGATTTCCACTCCAGGGCTCCTGCTAATGGGAACAGTGTTCATGCTGTGGAAAAAGTGCAGGAACTCCGTTCCCAATGCGCTCCTGCAGGACTAAAGTCCTGCTCCTACTGATATATAATTCATCTTGGTTCTCTTAATTGTGACGCACGTCTTCTCTGGACTTCTACACGTTGTGGAAGGGACAGCTGCTTCATGAAGCTTGGAGGTAAAGAGCGTGCGCGAGCGGTGAATGGGTTTACGCCAAGGCCAGGCGACAGTGGACACAGACCTGTATTGGACGACCATCTTCAATAGAAATAAGGCAGCACGACGTCTCGTCAGTAGCGTTGCTCACAAATATTTGAAATTCGAATTTTAATCGCGAATATGAAATATTCGTGAATATTGAGCCCTCCCTTCTTTAATGGTATAGGGAACTAATGGGCTAGTGCAGGGGTCTGCAACCTGCGCACCTCCAGATGTTGCAAAACTACAACTCCAGCATGCCCGGACAGCCAACGGCTGTCCGGGCATGCTGGGAGTTGTAGTTTTGCAACATCTGGAGGCCCGCAGGTTGGAGACCACTGCACTAGCCCATTAGTTCCCTATACCATTAACCCCTTAGCGACGCAGGACGTATATTTACGTCCTCCGCTGGCTCCCGCGATATGCCACGGGGTCAGTCCCCGCGTCACATCGGGTCGGTCCCGGCGGCTATCAACGGCCTGGACCCGCGGCTAATACAGGACATCGACGATCACGGTGATGCCCTGTATTAACCCTTCAGATGCGGCGACCAAAGCTGACCGCCACGTCTGAAGGGAAAGAGAAAGTGACCCGGCTGCTCAGTCCAGCTGTTCTGGACCGCCGCAGTGAAATCGCGGCGTGCCGAACAGCTTGCAGGACACCGGGAGGGGAGGGCCCTTACCTGCCTCCTCGGTGTCCGATCGGCGAATGACTGCTCCGTGCCTGAGATCCAGGCAGGAGCAATCAAGCGCCGATAACACTGATCACAGGCGTGTTAATGCATGCCAGTGATCAGCATGAGAGATCAGTGTGTGCAGTGTTATAGGTCCCTATGGGATAACAATAATCAGTATGAGAGATCAGTGTGTGCAGTGTTATAGGTCCCTATGGGATAACAATAATCAGTATGAGAGATCAGTGTGTGCAGTGTTATAGGTCCCTATGGGATAACAATGATCAGTATAAGAGATCAGTGTGTGCAGTGTTATAGGTCCCTATGGGATAATAATGATCAGTATAAGAGATCAGTGTGTGCAGTGTTATAGTTCCCTATGGGATAACAATGATCAGTATAAGAGATCAGTGTGTGCAGTGTTATAGGTCCCTATGGGATAACAATGATCAGTATAAGAAATCAGTGTGTGCAGTGTTATAGTTCCCTATGGGATAACAATGATCAGTATAAGAGATCAATGTGTGCAGTGTTATAGGTCCCTATGGGATAACAATGATCAGTATAAGAAATCAGTGTGTGCAGTGTTATAGTTCCCTATGGGACCTATAACACTGCAAAAAAAAGTTTAAAAAAATTTGTTAAAAAAGGTCATTTAACCCCTTCCCTAATAAAAGTTTGAATCACCCCCCTTTTCCCATAAAAAAAAAATAAAACAGTTGTAAATAAAAAAAATTTATAAACATATGTGGTATCACCGCATGCGTAAATGTCCGAACTATAAAAATATATCATTAATTAAACCGTGCGGTCAATGGCGTACGCGCCAAAAAATTCCAAAGTCCAAAAAAGCATATTTTTGGTCACTTTTTATACCATTAAAAAATGAATAAAAAGTGATCAAAACGACCGATCAAAACAAAAATTGTACCGATAAAAACTTCAGATCACAGCGCAAAAAATGAGCCCTCATACCGCTCTGTACGTGGAAAAATAAAAGTTATAGGGGTCAGAAGAGGACATTTTTAAACGTATAAATTTTCCTGCATGTAGTTATGATTTTTTCCAGAAGTGCGACAATATCCAACCGATATAAGTAGGGGATCATTTTAACCGTATGGACCTAAAAAATAAAGATAAGGTGTCATTTTTACCGAAAAATGTACTGCGTAGAAACGGAAGCCCCCAAAAGTTACAAAATGGCGTTTTTTCTTCAATTTCGTCGCACAATGATTTTTTTTTCCGTTTCGCCGTCGATTTTTGGGTAAAATGACTGATGTCCCTGCAAAGTAGAATTGGTGGTGCAAAAAATAAGCCATAATATGGATTTTTAGATGCAAAATTGAAAGGGTTATGATTTTTAAAAGGTGAGGAGGAAAAAAACGAAAGTGCAAAAACGGAAAAACCCGTGGTCCTTAAGGGGTTAATGGTATAGGGAACTAATGGGCTAGTGCAGTGGTCTCCAACCCGCGGACCTCCAAATGTTGCAAAACTACAACTCCCAGCATGCCCGGACAGCCAACGGCTGTCCGGGCATGCTGGGAGTTGTAGTTTTGCAACATCTGGAGGTCCGCAGGTTGGAGACCACTGCACTAGCCCATTAGTTCCCTATACCATTAAAGAAGGGAGGGCACAATATTCGCGAATATGCACATATATTTTTGTATATGCGCCAAAAAATAAATAAAACCAAAATTAACGAATATGCGAATTTCGCGAATATATGACGAATATTCATTCATATATTCACGAAATATCGCGAAATCGAAAATGGCCTATTATGGCCTATGCCGCTCATCACTACTCATCAGCATCAAGACTTTCGAAAGAAACTTTTCATGTCATCCCCGGACAAGCACATCTGAAATGATTCGAGTCGAGGTGACTTTGTGTCTGACCCAAATGGAGCAGATTCTTACGCTTGAAGTGGTCGGAACGAAACTTTCTCTTCTCCGAGACAATGATGAGATTTGGAGAATGTCCTTTAAACACACCAAACGATCTCAGGCACTTGTTATCTGCTGACCCCGTCCCCTCCATTCCCCCTCTATTACATGTTTGATGTTCTTAGATGAGAGCCATTTGTGTTACACTTACCAGATCAGAAACGCGTCGGCCTCCACAGTCTGCATCACTTTATAGAGCGTTTTATGTGGCGTGCGCGATGGAGGCTGATGTATTATCCATGAGGTTATGGCTACCTCAATATGCTGAGGGGCCAAGTGAAAAAAATTTAAACACTGATAGGTCAACTCAATCACATGCCTTGGAATTCACCTTTAATTACCCTGTTTCCCCGAAAATAAACCCTACCCCGAAAATAAGCCCTAGCTGGGTTATCAGGGTGGGCTGCAATATTAGCCCTACCCCGAAAATATTCCCCTGTTGCTAAGGAACCGGCCTCATGGTCCCTCCGCTGCTCTTGCTGCTTCCTGGTGTTGGGACGTCTCAGAGCCTTCAGCCTATCACCGGCCGCAGCGATGTCCCGCCTCTGCCGATGAGGGGTGCAGCCCTGTGCTGATAAACCGGGGGGGGGGGGACGTTGGGGGGCAATGTACGGTATGTTGTTCAATGTACATACCATAATAAGCCCTACCCTGAAAATAAGCCCTAGTGTGTTTTTCGTCACTAAAATTAATATAAGACCCAGTCTTATTTTCAGAGAAACACGGTATCATGTCTGGTGCAACTTCTAGAGCTTCTGGATCACGACAGAGAAATATGCATCAGTCCAGGGATGTAATGGGTATCTGTGGTGGCCCAGCACAGCTGTACCAACTGCTATGCCGATCTTGTCTCGGGTGGCTGTGGTGTTTTAAGGTTTGCTGGACGGTAAAATATGTGCCTATAGTGAATTCAAATAGAGAAAACAGACATGGTCGCACATCCACAACATGCAGAATGATCTAAGGCTTCTCAGCAACATTTATTAAACTAACAGGTTATTAGTGTACTTTATGATCATGAAGTGCAAGCCTACTCGCCACGTCACGGCCACCTGTAAGTAGCGGGTCCCTAACGTCCCTAGCATAAAATGGCATAGCACTGGGCGGCGACCACCACCGCCGCTACACCAGTGCCCACAGGGGGAATGACCAACTGACAGAGTAGCCCCAATTCTACTCAAACTAGTCCCAGGGCCGCGCGTCCCCATAGACACTGTGCCAAGGCAGCAATGGACGCCGCACAGCACCACACCAGTGTGAACAAGGTGTAAAAGCTCACTTACCATGTGCTCCCAGTCAGACTGGGAGGCTGCCAGAAAGGAAAGGGCCCTGTGCAGCTTCCTGCTAATTTATATAGGGCTGAGGGGGAGGAGCAGAGTACAGACCAAGTAAAAACATAAGGGTTTCCTCCTTACATTCTCCCAGCCCTCTGGCAGGGAGCACGTGGTAGGTGTTCACACTGGTGTGGTTCTCTGTGGCGGCCATTGTTTCTGTGATGCTTTGTCTGTGGGGTGGTGCGGCCCAAAGCCAGGGGCTTGGTTGGGCAGCAGTGGGGCTGCCTGGCCACTGGGTCATTCCCAATGTGGGCTTGGTGTCTCGGAGGCAGTGGTCACCGCCCGGCGCTACGCCAGTGTTAGGTTAGGGACCCACTCTGACTAGGTGGCCTTGTCAGCAGCCCTGATTGGCTGAATCAGGCATGTTATCCCCTCAGCATCCGACTGCACAGACAAGTTAACCCCTTAGGGCAGAATGAGCACATACATAATACACAATATATAGAACACATACATAATACACAATGTACAGCAGATGGACTGCACAGCCCAGGAAGGACATAGTTATGTGAAGATGTTCCCAGTAATAATTGGATCTATCAGACATGTTGTCGTCGTCTTCTTCTTTGTGCTCTGAATAGTTTTTCTCTTTTACTATAAGATACAGAATAGATTCCAGATTTCCGATCTTCATTCCCAGGGCCCAGCACTGCCGGTGATCATATCCCGTGCCGCCGCTGCCTTTATTCTCGGTTCCATCTGTAATTTGAAAGATAAAATAAACTATAAATATATTTTCCTTTTAAGTTGAGTCTGGAGGAGTCTGTGAGTCCTGAACCTTCCTCCTTCTGAAGTGATGAAGCAGCCGGATCTCATGTTCTTACTGGGTGTAGAAGAAAATAATAGGAAAGCCTAGTGTTATCTGTAATGGGTATTATATGGGATACCCCTCCCCCCCCCCAACAACTCAAGGGAACCCACCCACCAACAACTCTAGAGCACCCTCACCCCTCCCCAACAATGCCAGGCCATCCAACCCCCAACAATGCCACGGCACTCCCGCCACCCCCCGCCCCCCCAACAATGGGAGGGTATCCCCCCTAACAACACCAGGGCATCCCCCCCACCAACAACTCTAGAGCACAACTCCCAACAACACCAGGGCACCCTAACCCCTCCCCAACAATGTCACCAATGCCAGGCCATCCACCCCCAACAATGCCAGGGCACTCCCACACCCCAACAATGCCAGGGTATCCCCCCCTAACAACACCAGGGCATCCCCCCACCAACAACTCTAGAGCACATCTCCCAACAACACAGGGGCACCCTTACTGCTCCCCAACAATGCCAGGCCATTCACCCCCAACAAAGCCAGGGTACCCCCACCCCCCAACAATGCCAGGGTTTCCCCCCTAACAACACCAGGGCATCCGCCCACCAACAACTCTAGAGCACATCTCCCAACAACACAAGGGCACCCTCACCCCTCCCCAACAATGCCACAAATGCCAGGCTATCCACCCCCAACAACGCCAGGGCACCCCCACCCCCCAACAATGCCAGAGTATCCCCCCTAACAACACCAGGGCATCCCCCCACCAACAACTCTTGAGCACATCTCCCAACAACACAGGGGCACTCTTACCGCTCCCCAACAATGCCAGGCCATTCACCCCCAACAGCGCCAAGGCACCCCCACCCCCCAACAATGCCAAGGTATCCCCCTAACAACACCAGGGCACCCCCCCACCAACAACTCTAGAGCACATCTCCCAACAACACCAGGGCACCATCACCCCTCCCCAACAATGCCAGGCCATTTACCCCAACAACGCCAGGCCACCCCCACCCCCCAACAACACCAGGGGACCCCCACCCCTCCCCAACAATGCCAGGCCATTTACCCCCACAACGCCAGGCCACCCCAACAATGCCAGGGTATCCCCCCTAACAACACCAGGCCCCCCCCCCCAACAAGGGCATCCCCCTTCAAAAATGCTAGGGACCCCCCCCCCCACAACAATGCCTGAACACACTGCTCCAACAAAGCTTGTCTGAGGAAGGACAGCCTGTGATGGGGACAGCGTTATGGAAGCACAAGGCTCATTGATGTGTGTGGGGGTGAAGGCTATTCGGTCCAATCCCACAGAAGAAAGCAAAGCAAAGTAAAGCAAACTGCTGAAAAACGTACTGCTGTCTACAATAGAAAGGAGTCAGATCACACAGGACATCACAGCTTGTTGGATTATGGGGCCTTACAGACCAATCAGAACCAATGTTGGCCCCTTGTCCACCTCCAAAAGTGTCTACAATGGGTACATGATGGAACACAACACCAACCCCTATCACTGTCTGCTGACTTAGTTTTATGATGTGTGCAGGAATGTTAGTGTAGCACGTGGTATGATGTAGACCCATGCTGGATGTTGTGCTGTCTGAGAGGTTCAGTGTCACCCCAGCCGCACATAGTATTTCAGGAGATGACTATGCTGATCTACTGATCTCATGGGAAGGTCACAGTCGGAGAGTTATGTAGTAAAGCTGCTGGGTCCCCATGTAGGTAAGTGTTTCCCAACCAGCGTGCCTCCAGCTGTTGCAAAACTACAACTTCCAGCATGCCCGGACAGCCATTGGCTGTCTGAGCATGCTGGGAGTTGTAGTCTTGCAACAGCTGGAGGCACACTGGGTGGAAAATACAGTTGTAGGAATCGCTTACTCCATACCGTTTTTATGAGTCTGAGGAATGGCAGTAATCTTATTGTTGTCGTCTATTCTTGTTGGATTCCCAGGGTGGATGAGCAGTTACTGCGCCTAATCTCTGATGTGTGGTCCTGGCGCTTATCTGCGGATTACACGCTTCCCTGTACACCATACACAGGGGTATTATAGGAGCAGTGTATTCCCTGTGGTCCTCCCCAGGTGGCCCCCCTGGGGGAGGACTCTGCGGGAAGCTTCGTGCCAGCGATTCCTGGACATGTAATCACCGATACTGCAGGGAAATACGTCAAGGTGGAAATAACCCTCATTCTTAGCGAAAATTTTAATCCTTTTCCAGCATCTTGTCGTCTGCATTTATTTATTTCCCATTTTAATAGATCATTAATTTAGCAGAGACTGTGAGAACGGCACCCGCAGAGTGAGAATTGCCGCTGCCAGATACCGCTTATGGCTGCTTAAAGGGGTATTCCAGGAAAAACTATAAATATATATATATATATATATATATATATATATATATACTGGCTCCAGAAATGTAAACAGATTTGTAAATTGCTTCTATTAAAAATCCTAATCCTTCCAATAAGTATCAGCTGCTGAAGTTGAGTTGTTCTTTTCTGTCTGGCAACAGTGCTCTCTGCTGACACCTCTGTCTGTCTTGGGAACTGCACAGAGTAGAAGAGGTTTGCTATGGGGATTTGCTTCTACTCTGGACAGTTCCCGAGACACGTGTCATCAGAGAGCACTTAGACAGAAAAGAGCGACTCAACTTCAGCAGCTCATAAGTATTGAAAGGATTAAGATTTTTTAATAGAAGTAATTTACAAAGTGTGTTCGCAAGTTAAACTTGAAAAAAAATATTTGTTAATAAAGACAATGGTACTTCCAAAAAAGAGGGAGAAATCCCGGTACCTATTGGTCCTCTGGGCTTCAGTCCATTGATCGAACCCAGCACTTCAGGAAATGACTGCTTGCTGGCATTGACTGAACTGCTGGGAGAGAGTGAATCCACGGGTCAGACCCCCCTGATAGTGACCTTTTGTATAATCATGTAGGTGAAATTGTTTTTTTTACAGGCGGTGTTAAATCTACCTTTAATCCCCCGTTGGCTCCTGGGGGTAATCTTGATATATTTCAACAAAAAGTATTAGAGGACGTAAAAGCCCTTGTGTACCCACAGGATAGCCAAAATCTTACAGTTAAGGAGAAGGAGGCAATAAAATGGTTAAGATCGCAGAAAGGATTAATTATCAAAAAATCAGATAAAGGGGGCAATATTGTTCTAAGTTACTATCTGTCTGAGGCCCACAGACAACTGTCGAACACCAAAAACGATGAAATTGTTCCAACTAACCCTATTCCGAGGTTGTCGGCACATCTGCAGACCTTTTTACGTAGGTCTGTGGAGGCGGGGACTATCTCGAATACCACTGCCAACAAACTGTTTCCCCCTGTACCAGCCCTTCCGTGCTGGTACTTTCTTCCAAAAGTCCACAAAACTTTGGAGACCCCACCCGGACGACCAATTGTCTCCGGTGTGGGGTCTCTAATGGAACCCCTTTCGAAATACATCGATTGAGTGCTACACCCCATTCTTAAAGAAATCCCACATATGGTTAAGGACACCAACCATTTCCTGGAAACCATCAAAGATGTTCAATGGCACCCAGAATTTTTACTGGGTGCCATTGACATCGAAAGTCTATACACGAACATTGACCAAAGTATAGCAGTTCAGTGCGTCAGGGAAATGTTGGTGTCCTCGAAAAAGGGGGATCAGTTTATTTCCTTTTGTGTGTGATGCGCTAAATTTAATTCTTACCAACAACGTGTTCCAGTTTAACAACGTTTGGTACACACAAAGGAGTGGCGTAGCCATGGGCCCGCCGGTTGCGTGCACCCTGGCTAATATTTATGTTGCCTATCTTTTCAGAGATCAACCCTTTCAGAAAGTCCCTTGTCAGCTATGGTAGATTCGTGGACGACGTGCTGGTAACCTGGAAGAGCTCCATCGCGGAGTTCACGAATTTTATGTCCTGGTTGAATGTACATAACAATATGGGGTTACAATTTACCAGCAAAATTAGTGATGAAAAAATAGAGTTCTTGGATGTTTTGGTAAAAATTAACAAGGAAAGACTGTGTACGGAGGGTTACCGCAAACCCACTGCGGGTAACTCACTGTTACACTACAGCAGTTATCATACCCATCATGTGAAATCTGCCATACCTTACGGTCAGTTCCTTCGCTTGCGAAGAATTAATGACACACAGGACAGTTTTGATAAACAGGCACAAGAACTTACCTTCTGGAGAGAGGGTACCCACCCTCGGTCTTGAAGACAGCCTACGATAGGGCAAATAGACAAGAGAGAAGTGTCCTGTTACAAGAGTTCATCAACTGCAAAATGAGTTTTATCGTCTACTGTATGTTTTGCGACTGTGGGCGTTTTTATATAGGTAGCACTACTAGGGCACTGCATATTAGATTTAGAGAACACCTTTACTCCGTTCGTTCCGGAAAAGGTTGTCCTAGAGTGCTAGACCATCTAAAAACTGCCCACAACAATGACCCTGCAGCCCTCAGGTTTTTGGGGATAAAGAGAATCTTACCCAGAGAGGGCTTTGACAGAAAGAAAATGTTGTTGCGGGCAGAGGCGGAGTTAATCCTACGTACGGATGCCCAAGGACAGCTTGGGCTGAACGATAAGCTTGACTTTAGCGTTTTTCTATGAAGATAGCGCTGGCGTGTTTCCATACTCACTATATGAATACTTTTCCTTGCATAGAATGTTGTTTTTAATTTTATCTTTTGATTTTAGATGTCTCTTACCTGTGTGTAACCGCCCATCTGATGACGGCCATGTAGGTTGGTACTTAACCTGCAAGCCGCCTTCAGAGGGCGGAGTCTGACGAAGTGGGCCAAGTCCCGTGAAACAGCTGTAACTACACGTGTGTGTGCCCTGGCGTTCCTGCCGGTGTCCTGCTGTCTTGTGTTCATGTCCACGGTTCTTTTGTAATAAAGCCTCGGTGCACTACTGACAGGTGAGTGGGGTTTTCTTCTACTGTTCTAATTTACAAATCTGTTTAACTTTCTGGAGCCAGTTGATATATAAAAAAAAAAGTTTTTTTTCCTGGATAACCCCTTTAACCTTCCAGTAACCATATTAATCCCAGCATAAAGTGCACTAATAATAATAACACACGGTCCACATATAATAATGTGTGGTTCGCCAGATTCATCAGGGGGTTCAGCAATATGACTTGCTGGCTTCAATACTGTGCCCACATAATATCATTATATAGAACCTTAATACTACCATGAAGTAGCCATGTAAATCCATCATACAGTGCTAAAAAATACCATCATGCAGTGACCAAAAAGAATGCCACCGTGCACTAATAATTCCACCATACAGTGCACACATAATAATGTGTGGTTCGTCAGCTTCCTCAGGGGGTGAAGCAAGTTGACTTGCTGGCTTCAGTGCGGTGCCCAAATAATATCAATATATGGGATCGAAATACTACCATACAGTAGCCTCATAATTCCACTTTAAACTGCTAAAAAATTCCATCATACAGAGACCAAATAAATGCCATAATACAATGCACTAATAATGCTACCATGCAGTGCACACGTAATGCCGACTGCAATGACAAAAACAATACCACTGTGGAGCCCCAAAATAATTACACACTAAGGTGTCCAAAAATATCACCATATACTGCTCAAAAAATGCCATAATAGTGACCAAAGGAATGCCACCATATAGTGCACTAATAATGCTACCATACAGTGCACACATAGTGCCCCTTGCAATAACAAAATAATACCACCAGGCTGTGCTCAAATTATAGCATTATATAGTGTCCACATAGCAGCATACAGCAGATAAATAATTCTACTATATACTAAAAAAAAGCAGTCTTTATCCATTTGTAGAAGCCATCCTCTCTTTAACTTCAGCTTTTTCACAGATGGAATCAAGTTAGCATCCAAAATTTGCTGAAATTTTATTGAATCCATTTTTCCTTCTACTCGTGAGATGTTCCCTGTGCCACAGGCTGCAATACAACCCCAACGCATGATTGATCCACCCCCATGCTTAACAGTTGCACAGAGGTTCTTTTCATTAAATTCTGTTCCCCTTCTTCTCCAAACGTACCTTTGCTAATTCCAGCCAAAAAGTTCAATTTTAACCTCATCGGTCCACAGAACTTGTTTCCAAAATGAATCAGGCTTGTCTATATGTTCATTTGCAAAGTTCAAACGCTGCTTTTTGTGGTGAGGACGTAGAAGAGGTTTCCTTCTGATGACTCTTCCATGAAGACCATATTTCTACAAGTATCTCTTTATAGTGGAATAGTGTACCACAACTCCAGTGTCTGCCAGATCTTTCTGGAGGGATTGTGCAGTCAAACGTGGGTTTTGAATTGTTTTTCTCACAATCCTGCGAGCTGTTCTGTCTGAAACTTTTCTTGGTCTTCCAGATCTTGCGTTAACTTCCACTGTTCCTGATGACTGCCATTTCTTAATTACATTCCGAACAGAGGATATTGACATCTGAAAACATTTTGCTATCTTCTTATAGCCTTCTCCAGCTTTGTGAGCGTCAACTATTTTCAGTTTCAGATTTCTAGACAACTGCTTAGAAGAACCCATGGTGCTGATTGTTGGGGCAAGATCAGATGAGTCTGGGCATTTAAAACCTTTGAGATTGACATCACCTGGTCTTCCCAGATGATGATTGATAACAATCCATGACACTGGCAGGTCTCAGCTTTGCAAAGGGGGCAGTGCATGCTATAAATTCTGCAGGGTGCCCAAACTTTTGCAGATGCCATTTTTTTCATTTTCTGTTATTTTGAAAGTGTAAATGATGGAAATAAAATCTAACTTTTGTTGACATATTATAAGAATGTCTAATCTGTAATTTGATGCCTTTTGGAGATTTTTCCATCTTTCCTTGGCTTCTTTATGAACATTAATAAAAATGTTTACCTGGGGTGCCCAAACTTTTGATCCCCACTGTAACTCCATACAGGAACCATATAATATCACTACAGTACAAAGCACGAAAATTACACTACCACAATATGCTAAAATCACATGACCATACGGTGGTCGGATAGTACTAGCATACAGTATACATATTGTATCGCTACGTTGCTGAAATATTCTGTCAACATCCGGACATTTGGTCCCCTCTGTGCTCAAGCTATGGCCGCCTCTGTATAATATCATCAGACCCTCCATTTATCATAATCTGGCAGGGCCGCCATTGGGGGGGTACAGCCAGTACACCAGTAAGGGGTTTGGGCTCCCGGTCTCCTGCTTCTGGACGTTCAGTTGGCAAATTGCGTACATAATGTACGTACAGGGTAAAGCATTTTTCGGCTCCTGTATGTACATTACGCAAATAGCCTACACAATGTACGTATAGGAGCATAGATTGCGATGTGGGCCGCGTGATGACGTCATTTCATCACGCAACCTGCCGGAGAAGTCCCGTGTCGCTCCGGAGGCTGCTGACAGCCCGGCCTCAGCGCAGGATCGGCGGAAAGGTGAGTGGATTTTTATTATTTTTTGGTAAAAACTTTCCTAACTGGGGACATTATTATCTAACTGAGGCATTACTTATGTAGGGGCATTATTACCAAACTGGGGGCATTACCTATGTGGGTGCATTATTACCCAACTGGGGGAATTACCTGTGTGTAGGCATTATTTCCTAACTAAGGGCATTATTACTTAACTGGGGGCATAACCTATGTGGGGGGGGGGGGCATTTTTAGCTAACTGGAGCATTTCCTATTTGGGGGCATTATTTCCTAACAAGGGGCATTACCTATGTGGGGGCATTATTATCTAACTGGGGGCATTGTTATCTAACTGGGGGGCATTACCCATGTGGGGTTATTGTTACCTAACTTGGGGCATTATTACCTACAGTAAATGGGGGCATTATTACTCAACTGCGGGCATTATCCACCTGGGGGACACTACCTACCTGGGGGCATGACCTACATGGGGGAACTATCCACTAGGGTCACTATATACTGGGGGCATTACCTACCTGAGGGCACAACATACCAGGGACTACTACCTACTGGGGCCACTTTCTACTGGGGTTACTACTCAGCTGGGGGACACTCCCTTCTGGAGGCATTACCTGCTAACTACCTACGAGAGGCACTATCTACTGCATTACCTACTATCTATCTACAAGGGGCACTACCTACTGGGGGCATTACCTACCACCTACCAGGGCCTTGACCTACTACCTACCTATTGGGGGCATTAAGTAATAGTGGAAGGAAAATTACCTACCCATCACCACCCAATCTCCCTACCTTTTCCCCCAACACAATTACCTACTCCCTAGGACACCAAGGGGAGCATTATTGGGGGCACTGAGAGTAGAGCATCGGAGGAGGGGGGAGGGGACCCAGGCCTAAAGCTGTGTAAGGGGCCCCAAAATTTCTGATGGCAGCCCTGCATATTCTACAATAATGCTGGAGTACATGGCACCATATGGCGACATAAGTCTATACTTATATGTAGATTCCTCTTATGTAGAGATCTTCTAGTGTCTCCATTACCGTCTTCTATGACATCTCCATAGATCCGGATTCATTTTTGTTCTTTTTTTCCTTAGCGAAACCTGAAATCACCGTCTTGACTTGAATTTTCTTTCCTATCTTGTGTTATATATTAAATTTTTTTTTTTACTCTGCAAATTGTATCTCATCTGTCGCTAGTTCTTCGCTCCTTATCTGACTCTCATGTCTGGCCCCAAAATCTATTTTTCTTGTCACCGGAGTTAATATAGTCAGAAAGAAAAATGAGCGCGACATCAGGCAGACGACTCCTCGGCGATGACATTCAGCCTCATTACCTCTTGCGAGAGTGAAGTTTATGATTGTCGCTCCGGTAATCGGCAGACGGAGACGCGCGTCCCTGCAGATGTTTTCTTTATCAAACTGTCCGCCGTGACAGACGCACGCTGAGCCGACCGTGTCATCGGGACGGTGGAAGAAAGACGGATTATAAACAGAATCGGGATGAACGCCGCAAAATCCACATACAAGGGGCCGCAAATAAGATGCGAATAAGGTTACTCGATCTTAAAGGGTGTCGTATGAGGTTAGGAAAAACATGGCTGCTTTCTTCTAAAGGACAGCGCCACTCCTGTACATAGGCTGCAATACCAGACAGAGATTTCTGTCACATAAGACACAGCCTTGTAGACAAAGATGTCTCTAGAAGAAAGTGGCCATTATTCATTTATTTATTTATTTATTTATTTATTTTTATCATTTATTTATTCATTTATTTATTTATTATTATTTATTTATTTATTTATTCATTTATTATTTATTCATTTATTATTTATGTATTTGTTTATTTATTTATTCATTTATTTATTATTATTTTTATTTATTATAATTTTATCATTTATTTGTTTATTTAATTTTTTCTTTATTATTTATTCATTTATTTATTTATTTTTATCATTTATTTATTTATTCATTTATTTATTATTATTCCTTTATTTATTATTTATTAATTATTTATTTATTCATTGATTATTTGTTTATTCATTTATTATTTATTTATTATTTGTTTATTAATTTATTATTTTTTTTCTTTATTATTTTTTTTATCATTTATTATTTATTTTTTTCTTTATTAATTATTTATTTATTCATTTTTTATTTATTTATTCATTTGTTATTTTTTTGATTTATTTATTCATTTATTTAATATATTTATTTACTTATTGATTTTTTATTTATTCATTTTTTTTATTTTTTTTTTATCTTATCAACACCTATAAAAGAAACCTTCCTTTTTGGCTTATCCATGAGAAGTCCCCTGACATGCTGGTGTGTCCACGGATCAGGATCTAAGGCAAAACCATTCCCAGTGTATTTTTGCAACGGAGACCTTGGAATATTTTCTCTCCAATTTTGTTTCCGTTTGTGTCCTTCTTTCTTTAGAACTATTTTATCCTTGCAGCAGGACTAGCCAGGCCAGTGTTTCCCAACCAGGGTGCCTCCAGCTGTTGCAAAACTACAACTCCCAGCATGCGGACCGCCAGTTGTGCTGGGACACCACACTTGTGTGTTTTGTGACAGAAGCTGCAAAGCAACGTGTTCTCCTCTAACTAAAGACAGAACTAGACAAACTGATGTAAAGAGGAAGCTCCTCCTCTGCCCGGGAAAAGGGGGTGGAGTTGGGACATCTCTAGCATTCATTGGAAAAGAGCTGAACAGGTGACCAACTGTGGTGTCCCGGTACAGGACCTTGTCCTGTCCCTTGTGTTAAGTCCCCTAGAGTTCCTCCATCTCCACAGGGCTCTCCTGCTGGGCTTGCCCCTTGTTCGCCTCATATAATTGTGTTTATATGTATATTAAAGGAGTAGTCCAGTGGTGAACCCAGTGGTGAACAACTTATCCCCTATCCTAAGGATAGGGGATAAGTTTGAGATCGCGGGTGGTCCGAGCGCTGGGGCCCCCTGCCATCTCCTGTACGGAGCCCCGACAGCCCGCGGGAAGGGGGCGTGTCGACCTCCGCACGAAGCGGCGGCCGACACGCCCCCTCAATACAACTCTATGGCAGAGCCGAAGCACTGCCTTCGGCAATCTCTGGCTCTGCCATAGAGATGTATTCAGGGGGCGTGTCGGCCGCCGCTTCGTGCAGAGGTCGACACCCGATATCTGGCCAGAGAGCCTGGCCCCAATACAGAGAGATCTCAGGGGGCCGGACCCCCCGTGATCTCAAACTTATCCCCTATCCTTAGGATAGGGGATAAGTTTTTCACCACTAGACTACCCCTTTAATTAATGTATAGGTGAAATAAATGCATAGGACCTTCCCAGGTCATGTGATCTACAGTTGTGAATGTACGGAGGTTTAAGGACCTTCCTGGGTCATGTGATGTACCCAGAGTTCACTGGGTTCAGGACCTACAGGTTTGCTGGCCAATGAGCTTAGTCCAGCCTCCTTAGTATATAAGGGGCTGTAGTCACTAAATTCACTCTGTTGGTACTTCTCGTAGTTCCGGACTATCAAGCAAGCACAATCAGCATATCTTCATTCTCTATTAATCTAATTTAATAAAGAACCAGCAGCCACTAAAACCGTGAATTATAAAGCTCCAGCTATCAATCCTGTGTGACTACTATTCCACTCAAATCTTATAATTAGTAGCACAATGGCCTGCATAAAGCTCATTACTATAAATCCCAGCAAAACCTGTGAGGAACCTGCATCCCGGTTACCTCGAGAGAAACTGTACAATTGTAAAGACTGTTGCATAAAAGTTCAAGTAAAAGTTTCCAGTTATCTCATAAAATCTGCTGTGGACATTCCCTTTATTATCCCTGCCGTTTGTGGGCCGGTTGGTGGCAGGACCTCCAATACTAAGCAAACCGCACCCTGGCGTCACGACAAGTAAGGGTTAATTCCACCAGACCCTGTTACACCATTGCCCCACCCAGCTCACCACACAACTGTAAAGGAAAAATTATTTACAATTGCAATTAAAGGAGTACTCCGGTGGAAAACTTTTTTTTATTTTTATCAACTGGTGCCAGAAAGTTAAACAGATTTGTAAATGACTTCTATTAAATCTTAATCCTTCCAGTACTTAATAGCTGCTGAGTACTACAGAGGAATTTTTTTTTCTTTTTGGAAGACAGAGATCTCTGCTGACATCACGAGCACAGTGCTCTCTGCTGACATCTCTGTCCATTTTAGGAACTGTCCAGAGCAGCATATGTTTACTATGGGGATTTTCTCCTACTCTGGACAGTTCCTAAAATGGACAGAGATGTCAGCAGAGAGTTTCCAAAGTAGTATGCCATGTGGGGGTTTTCTTGCTGTTCTGGCACCATAGGGGCTTCCTAAATGTGACATGCCCCCAAAAACCATTTCAGAAAAACTCACTCTCCAAAATCCCATTGTCGCTCCCTCCCTTCTGAACCCTCTACTGCACCCGCTGAACACTTGATATACACATATGAGGTATTTCCTTACTCGAGAGGAATTGGGTTACAAATTTTAGGATGATTTTGCTCCTTTTACCCTTTGTAAAAATTCAAAAACTGGGTTTACAAGGACATGAGAGTGTAAAAAATGAAGATTTAGAATTTTCTCCTTCACCTTGCTACTATTCCTGTGAAACACCTAAAGGGTTAAAACACTTACTGAATGTCATTTTGAATACTTTCAGGGGTGCAGTTTTTATAATGGGGTCATTTGTGGTTTTTTTTTTCTAATATGAAGGCCCTTCAAATCCACTTCAAAACTGTACTGGTCCCTGAAAAATTCTGATTTTGAAAATGTTGTGAAAAATTGGAAAATTGCTGCTGAACTTTGAAGCCCTCTGATGTCTTCCAAAAGTAAAAACATGTCAACTTTATGATGCAAATATAAAGTAGACATATTGTATATGTGAATCAATATATCATTTATTTGGGACATCCATTTTCCTTATAAGCAGAGAGTTTCAAAGTTAAAAAAAAATACTAAATTTTCAAATTTTTCATCATATTTTGGAATTTTTCACCAAGAAATGATGCAAGTATCGATGAAATGAATGAAAAGTAAAAGCATCCCAGAGTTATTAATGCTTAAAGTGACAGTGGTCAGATTTGAAAAAAAAAAAGGCCTGCATCCTTAAGGTGAAAGTGAGTTGCGTCCTTAAGGGGTTAATAGTAGTAATTTACAAATCTGCTTAACTTTCTGGCACCAGTTGATTAAAAAAAAATTCCCACCGGAGTACCCATTTAAGGCTGCATTCACATCTCGGTTTTACACTACGGGTGTCGGATCCGGCTGGGGGAGGGGCAAACCATGCGCTCCCGTACCCCCGGACCAGCGCTAAACTCCATTCACTTTATTGAGCCGACCGGAGTCAAACGGTGACTCCGGTCGGCTCATTTTTGCCCCGTATCCGGTTTTGTGACCGGACCTAAAACCTCGGTATACCACGGTTTTAGGTCCGGTCACAAAACCGGATACGGGGCAAAAATGGGCCGACCTGAGTCACTATCTGACTCCAGTCGGCTCATTCGAATGAATGAGATGCAGGCCGGGTCCGGCTGAGGTATGCAAGTGCCCGATTTTCACTCCCCCCAGCCGGATCTGGTCCCCGTTTGTGATAAATGTGGTTTAAAATTAGCCTAAGAAGGATGCTCACAATTTAAAGACAAAGGAACATTATGTCTAAGAAGGGACCGAACTTTAGCTAAAGAGTAAATTAACAACAAGGAAAGAAGAACTGTGAAATAGCTATGTTATATGCTTCTTTCCCCAAGACCCATTTCATGAGTACAGCAGTGCATGTCAGATGATCAGTGCTGGGAGCTCATGATGTCATAGCCCCGCCCCCTCATGACATCACGCCCCCACCCCCTCAATGCGCGTCTATGGGAGGGGGAGTGATGTTGTCACGCCCCCTCCCATAGACTTGCATTGGCATCACTATGACATCATGAGCTCCCAGCATCGGCTCCAGCGTTCGGAACAGTTTGTTCCAAACGCTGAGCAGCGGAGTACCCCTTTAATCCAATGCTTACTCTATATGATTGGAATATGTTGTTATGTTTTTGAAAATCTAATAAAAAGATTGTAAAAGACAATTTAAAGACTAAATAGATACATTTTTGTTGGGTTTTGTAGACCAGACCTTGTGAAGTTCTGGCCGGGATAGAATGACCCCACAAGGGGGTAAATGCCTTGAACCAACATTGTCCATTCCTGTTCTGTAATCAGCTTCTTCTGTTCTCAGTTAGATACAAAAAGTATTGCCGATTCTTTTTTTTTTTTTTGTCTTTTGTAAATTTAATAACCGGAGTCTCCGGAGCCCCAATTAGATGCGAGTCTTCATGTGGCTGGTGAATCCTCTGAAGCGACGTGTCACCTCATAAACATACAGCCCCACATACATAATCCCTATTTAATTAGGTAAGGACCACATCACGCGCCTGTGATGGTGGATTTATAGGCCGGCTCCTTTGTTTTCCGTGTTCTGAGGATAATTAGAAAAGTTTTTGTTTTATTTCGGGGCATCTGTGGTGTAGACTGAAGTCACAGCAGACGCCTCCTTCGGTATTGTTATACAACTTAACTAAATCTAATAACCCTGGGCTCCTATGACTCTTGTCTCCTTGTAATGTTTTCGGGAGGGGTGGAGACTCTATTGCCCCGATCCTCTAGTGTGAAGGTCAAGAGCCTGAGACACTTCTAAAAAGAAGAAGACGTTTGAGATTAAGCTTGATCACTATTAAAAAAGATCAATGTTACTGATTCATTTGTGCAGATTAAAGGGGTATTCCAGGCAAAACCTTTTTTTATATATATCAACTGGCTCCGGAAAGTTAAACAGATTTGTAAATTACTTCTATTAAAAAATCTTAATCCTTCCAATAGTTATTAGCTTCTGAAGTTTTCTGTCTAACTGCTCAATGATGATGTCACGTCCCGGGAGCTGTGCATGATGGGAGAATATCCCCATAAGAACTGCACAGCTCCTGGGACGTGAGTCATCAGAGAGCAGTTAGACAGAAAACAACAACTCAACTTCAGAAGCTAATAACTATTGGAAGGATTAAGATTTTTTAATAGAAGTAATTTACAAATCTGTTTAACTTTACGGAGCCAGTTGATATATAAAAAAAAGTTTTGGCCTGGAATACCCCTTTAAGGGTGGGGTTCTCCTTTAAGGTGTAGAGTCTAACCCTGCTTCAATTAAATAATTCACATAGTATTTGAAGGTATTTCTTGTTTTTAGTGAGGGGTGGTGGGGGGGGGGGTGAATGCAGGCAATAGCGGGGTGGGGGGGATGAATGGAGGCAATAGCGGGGTGGGAGGCAGGTGACTGGAAGCAATAGCAACGGGTGGGGAAATGAATAGAGGCAATAGCGGGAGGGGGGGAATGGAGGCCATAGTGCTGGGAGGCAGGAGGCAATGTGGGTGGCTGGGAGGCAAAAGGCAATGTGGGTGGCTGGCACAGAAGGAAATGTGGGTGGCTGGAAGCAACGTTGGAGGCAAAGTGGGTGGCAGAAGGCAATGTGGGTAGGTGGCAGGAGGCAATGTGGGTGAGTGGCTGGGAGGCAAGGAGGGTAGCTGGAGGCAAAGTGGGTGGCTGGAGGCAATGTGGGTGTGAGGCTGGAGGCAATGTGGGTGGGTAGATGGGAGGCTGGAGGCAATGTGGGTGGGTAGCTGGGAGGCTGGAGGCAATGTGGGTGGGTAGCTGGGAGGCTGGAGGCAATGTGGGTGGGTAGCTGGGAGGCAATGTGGGTGGGTAGATGGGAGGCTGGAGGCAATGTGGGTGGGTAGCTGGGAGGCTGGAGGCAATGTGGGTGGGTAGCTGGGAGGCTGGAGGCAATGTGGGTGGGTAGCTGGGAGGCAATGTGGGTGGCTTGAAGCAATGTGGGAGTCAATGTGTGTGATTGGGAGGAAATGTGGGTGGCTGGGAGGCAGGCGGCAATGTGGGTGGCTGGATGCAATGTGGGTGGCAGGAGGCAATGTGGGTGGGTGGCTGGGAAGCAGGAGGCAATGTGGGTAGCTGGAAGCAACGTGGGTGGCGGGAGGAAATGTGGGTGGGAGGCTGGAGGCAAAAGGGGTGTGTTTGGTTGGCTGGGAGCAATAGTGGGGGATGGCTGGGAGTCTGGAGGCAATAGGGGTGGGTGAGAGGTTGGAGGCAATAGGGGTGTTGGGAGACTAAAGTCAATAGGGGTAGGTGAAAGGCTGGGGGCAATGTGTGGGAAGCTGGAGGAATTCTGTGGGAGAGGCTGGTAGCATTGTGTGTGTGTGTGGGGGGGGGGGGGGCTGGAGGCATTTGGGGGAAGATAGTGGTATTGTGTGTTGTGGAATCTGGAGGCGTTGGTGGGGAAAAGGAGAGGAGGATGCTGTAAAAGTGCAGAGCCTAATATGTTTGTTTTGCAGGTTCTACGGTGAAAGTTGTGGCTGGAAGAAATCATCATGATGTCTCGGGCCAGAGGGGAAAAAAAAAGGGAAAGTGACTCCAATCAGAAAAGACGTCCTCTGTGAGTCTGTAATGTACATAGACAAGAGATATATAGGTATTGTGCATTGCTTACTTTTAGCTGTTTAGTTTTTTTATTTTTGCTGTGAGTTGAAAATTATTTGGTAGGGGTGCCCTGCATGCAGAACCACTGCTGTATCCACTTATTATGTCATTTGATGATGTCATAGACTACAGCAGTGCACTAACAATCACTGTACCAGGTCAGTCTGTGATAGGATGATGATGTCACATACTCAGGATAGTGAGGTCATCCTTAGCCATGGTGATCGCACATAGCAGTCACATGGATGATGATGTCACAGACAGAGTACAGAAATGATGTGTGAGTGGTGATGTCACAGGGTGACGATAGATCACACAGTCTCTGTAGTAGGTGAGTTTGTGATTGGACAGTGATGTCACATGGTCTCTGTAACCACATATTGTGGTTATTATTAGTACTTATTATTATTTTATGTAACTTGATTATGTCATAGAGTGATAGCAGTGCACTCACGCAGTCACTTTACCAGGTCAGTCTGCGATTGGATGATGATGTCACAGAGTACAGGGCGGTAATAAAGTGTGGGTTGTGATGTCACACAGTTTCTGCAGTAGGTGAGTCTGTGATTGGATGGTGATGTCACATGGTCTATGTAGCCAGTTATTATGTGTCTGAATGATGATTTCACAATAGGAGGGTAATGAAATCACAAAGTCTCTATAGTATATCAGCCTATGCATGGATGGTGATACCACATGGTCTCTATATGTGATGTCCCAGTACAGAACATGGTCCTGCACTATACTTAGGCCCTGTCAGGTTGAGTCCCTCAGTGACCTGGGGGCTCTCCTGCAGTGTCTCCCCTGCTGCTAGTACAATGTTATTTATTGTAATAGGTATATAGTCAGTATGTTAATGTACAGACAGTATAAAGGACCTTTGGAGGACTAATGTAATTGTCTAAAGGACCTTTGAGATGTCACATGTCATGTTTATGTTACCCAGAGAGTCACCAGCTTAACACATGACCTGCAGCTTGACCTATGGGCTTCTAGTTCACTCCCACCCCCCTCCCCTTTATATGGAAGGGAGGTGCTGCAATCTCTCTCTCTCTCTCTTTCCCTTCTCTTTCTACTGGGGTACAGTCAAGACCTCAGTGCTAGTGTCCAGCTACCTGGAAGGCCTCAAATCTACAGTGACTTCCAGTAAGTCAAGTCTATGTCTGCTGTCACTACCTACAGTCCAGTCAATCCTAAAGTCAAGTGGTCCCAGCAAGCTGCGAGGTCCTTCTGTGTTCCTGGCCACCTCTCTGGGATTCTGGCCGAGCTGTAGAGACTATAACAACTGTCTGAACTCAGTAAAGTCTCTGTTAAACCATAACGTGGTCGTGGACTCTCATTTCACTGCCTAGCCATTGGGATAGTGGAGATACCGTTGGGGTGGTTCCTGATACTCAAAAACCCCTCTGGCGTCACGAACTTTGGGGGTTAATAACACCTTTCCCCTGGGGTTAATACCATCTGCCCCATCCACCTACACTGCTACACTCCGTGGTCCCCCCATTAGACTATATCAGTCCATTGTGATTGGATGATGATGTCACAGGCTGAGGATAATGAGGTCATTACATGTGATCTCACATAGCAGCCACATGGATGATGATGTCACAGAGTACAGGGCGGTAATGATGTGATTGGGTGGTGTTGTCACATGATGAGTAAAGTGAGATCACGCAGTCTATGTACCCAATTAACCTGTGACTGGCTGGAAAATAAATGTACATTAGAGAATTGCTGTATTATACATAAAATGGCGGGTTCACCCAGGGGTCACCCTTTTAAGTATAATAAATGGGCTGCATTGACCATTACGGCTAAATTCACTTTATTTTGGTGCAGTCGGGAACATTGTGCAATGGAAGCGGCGTCCAAAGTCAAACACCTGAACTACACGTGAACTTTCCCTTAATCAAATGAGATCTGGACATGGACAATTATGAGAGGCCGCGGTATTAGTCGTCATGGCCGAGTGATGAAGTAACACAAGAGGAAGCCATGTTACCTGCTAAAAGCTGCTGCATTATTGTAAGGAAAAATTACGAGGCTGCAGCCGTCCGCGAGATTACCCAACAAATCACCGGCTGGTGACAGCATCTCCACACCGCGCCGTCTGAAGAGCTCTGCTTATAACCTGGCGTCTTCCTGGATGACAGCTCTAAACACAGCGATTTATACCCGGAGGTTTTGTTTTAAAGGGAAAGTGTCACAGTGAGGGGTCCTGAAAACACCTTAAGCTAATACAGGCCTAGTGCAACAGCCCCCCCCCCCCCTTCCTCCAGAAGATGGGGGTTGTGGCCAATAGCCTGTCATTGATGAGTCTACCATGCTTCTGAGCTAAAATGTATGTTCAGAAAATGGGCATAATCACTAGGAGACGATGTTCTGCCCATTAAAGGGCTACTTTACCCCTAGACATCTTATCCCCTATCTAAAGGATAGGGGATAAGAGGTCTGATCACGGGGGTCCCACCCATCATATGACATACAGGTTGGTCAGGAAGGGGTTGAAGGGGTACTCCGCTGCCCCAGCGTTCGTAACATTTTGTTCTGAATGCTTGAAGCAGGTGGCGGGGGGTCGTGACGTCATACCACACCCCCTCAATGCAAGTCTATGGGAGGGGGCGTGGTGGCCGCCACGCCACCTCCCATAGACTTGCATTGAAGGGGTGCGGTGTGACATCACTGGGGGCGTAGCGGGACGTCACAACCCCAGCCGCCTGCACCCAGCATTCAGAACAAAATGTTACCAACGCTGGGGCAGCGGAGGACCCCTTTAACCCCTTCGCGACCAACCTGTATGTCATATGACGGGTGAACGTGTACATTGCAGGCTCAGGAGTCGGGTCTGCGCCATAACCGGCAGATGTCCACCAGCGGCTGATGTCAGTGGGTAATGACGAACATCGGAGATCGCTCCACTGTCCGTCATTCAAATGGTTAAATGCCAAAAAACCATCAGCGATTGAGGCATTCAAACTCTACATCCCAACAATCTCTGATGTCTAGTGGTGCCATCAGCCCCCCGCAATGCAATAGCGGGGTACCGATAAACTGCTGGGGAAATCCAAGGACTTACCTGTGCCTTCAAGTCTTCCATGAATCTGCAATTGTAAACGTCTGGCTTAGGCAGGCTTTAGCAATAGAGCGCCGATAACATAGATCAATGTAATGCAATGGCATAAGGCATTGACTGATGGCTTATAATGGGCACCAAGAGGCCCAAAAGTGTGAAAGTTTTTTTTAAATATCACCTCCCCCCCACCCCTTACATTTTTTTTCCATTTTCTATATATCCTCTATCCTGTGGATGGGGGATAAGTTAGTTTTGGCCGGAGTTCTCCTTTAAAGGACTGAATGAACTAAATGCACAATATTTTGTTGCCTTGAAAAAACTCCCAAACGTCTTAAATGTCTAAAATGTATTGACAGCGCAGTTAATAAATAAAATGAACCCTATGACTCAAAGCGTTCTAAAGCCTGAAATGCGTAACCGGCAGTCATGACCGTAATGTCAATAACCTGAAGACTTTATGGCACATGAAGGGAGAGCTCTTACACTGTCGACTATTCAGCCGACCGAGCGGCCATCAATATTCTGAGACACATCCTAGACGTCTTCTCCTATATAGTCATATACTGTATGTCCATAGTGATATGGACCAAGTTGGTATAACCTGGGTATATACTGTATATAATTATATATGTACAGCTGGTATAAGTTATATATCTCCTGTATATAGTGATATGGACCAAGTTGGTATAACCTGGGTATATACTGTATATAATTATATGTGTACAGCTGGTATAAGTTATATATCTTCTGTATATAGTGATATGGACCATGCTGGTATAACCTGGGTATATACTGTATATAATATATATGTACAGCTGGTATAAGTTATATATCTCCTGTATATAGTGATATGGACCATGCTGGTATAACCTGGGTATATACTGTATATAATATATATGTACAGCTGGTATAAGTTATATATCTCCTGTATATAGTGATATGGACCATGCTGGTATAACCTGGGTATATACTGTATATAATTATATATGTACAGCTGGTATAAGTTATATATCTCCTGTATATATAGTGATATGGACCATGCGGGTATAACCTGGGTATGTACTGTATATAATTATATATGTACAGCTGGTATAAGGTATATATCTCCTGTATATAGTGATATGGACCATGCTGGTATAACCTGGGTATATACTGTTTATAATTATATATGTACAGCTGGTATAAGTTATATATATCCTGTATATAGTGAGATGGACCATGCTGGTATAACCTGGGTATATACTGTATATAATTATATATGTACAGCTGGTATAAGTTATATATCTCCTGTATATAGTGATATGGACCATGCTGGTATAACCTGGTATATACTGTATATAGTTATATATGCACAGCTGGTATAAGTTATATATATCCTGTATATAGTGAGATGGACCATGCTGGAATAACCTGGTATATACTGTATATAATTATATATGTACAGCTGGTATAAGTTATATGTCTCCTGTATATAGTGATATGGACCATGCTGGTATATACTGTATATAATTATATATGTACAGCTGGTATAAGTTATATATCTCCTGTATTTAGTGATATGCACCATGCTGGTATAACCTGGTATATACTGTATATAATTATATATGCACAGCTGGTATGAGTTATATATCTCCTGTATATAGTGATATGGACCATGCTGGTATAACCTGGGTATATACTGTATATAATATATATGTACAGCTGGTATAAGTTATATATCTCCTGTATATAGTGATATGGACCATGCTGGTATAACCTCGTATATACTGTATATAATTATATATGTACAGCTGGTATAAGTTATATATCTCCTGTATATAGTGATATGGACCATGCTGGTATAATCTGGGTATATACTGTATATAATATATATGTACAGCTGGCATGTTATATATCTCCTGTATATAGTGATATGGACCATGCTGGTATAACCTGGGTATATACTGTATATAATTATATATGTACAGCTGGTATAAGTTATATAAATCTCCTGTATATAGTGATATGGAACATGCTGGTATAACCTGGTATATACTGTATATAATATATATGCACAGCTGGTATAAGTTATATAACTCCTGTATATAGTGATATGGACCATGCTGGTATAACCTGGTATATACTGTATATAATATATATGCACAGCTGGTATAAGGTATATATCTCCTGTATATAGTGATATGGACCATGCTGGTATAACCTGGTATATACTGTATAGAATATATATGTACAGCTGGTATAAGTTATATATCTCCTGTATATAGTGATATGGACCATGCGGGTATAACCTGGGTATATACTGTATATAATTATATGTGTACAGCTGGTATAAGTTATATATCTCCTGTATATAGTGATATGGATCATGCTGGTATAACCTGGTATATACTGTATATAATATATATGTACAGCTGGTATAAGTTATATATCTCTTGTATATAGTGATATGGACCATGCTGGTATAACCTGGTATATACTGTATATAATATATATGTACAGCTGGTATAAGTTATATATCTCCTGTATATAGTGATATGGACCATGCTGGTATAACCTCGTATATACTGTATATAATTATATATGTACAGCTGGTATAAGTTATATATCTCCTGTATATAGTGATATGGACCATGCTGGTATAACCTGGGTATATACTGTATATAATATATATGTACAGCTGGCATGTTATATATCTCCTGTATATAGTGATATGGACCATGCTGGTATAACCTGGGTATATACTGTATATAATTATATATGTACAGCTGGTATAAGTTATATATATCTCCTGTATATAGTGATATGGACCACGCTGGTATAACCTGGTATATACTGTATATAATATATATGCACAGCTGGTATAAGTTATATAACTCCTGTATATAGTGATATGGACCATGCTGGTATAACCTGGTATATACTGTATATAATATATATGCACAGCTGGTATAAGGTATATATCTCCTGTATATAGTGATATGGACCATGCTGGTATAACCTGGTGTATACTGTATAGAATATATATGTACAGCTGGTATAAGTTATATATCTCCTGTATATAGTGATATGGACCATGCGGGTATAACCTGGGTATATACTGTATATAATTATATGTGTACAGCTGGTATAAGTTATATATCTCCTGTATATAGTGATATGGATCATGCTGGTATAACCTGGTATATACTGTATATAATATATATGTACAGCTGGTATAAGTTATATATATACTGTATATAATATATATGTACAGCTGGTATAAGTTATATATCTCTTGTATATAGTGATATGGACCATGCTGGTATAACCTGGGTATATACTGTGTATATATATATGTACAGCTGGTATAAGTTATATATCTCCTGTATATAGTGATATGGACCATGCTGGTATAACCTGGTATATACTGTATATAATATATATGTACAGCTGGTATAAGTTATATATCTCTTGTATATAGTGATATGGACCATGCTGGTATAACCTGGGTATATACTGTGTATATATATATGTACAGCTGGTATAAGTTATATATCTCCTGTATATAGTGATATGGACCATGCTGGTATAACCTGGGTATATACTGTATATAATTATATGTGTACAGCTGGTATAAGTTATATATCTCCTGTATATAGTGATATGGACCATGCTGGTATAACCTGGTATATACTGTATATATTTATATATGTACAGCTGGTATAAGTTATATATCTCCTGTATATAGTGATATGGACCATGCGGGTATAACCTGGGTATATGCTGTATATAATATATATGTACAGCTGGTATAAGTTATATATCTCCTGTATATAGTGATATGGATCATGCTGGTATAACCTGGTATATACTGTATATAATTATATATGCACAGCTGGTATAAGTTATATATATCCTGTATATAGTGATATGGACAATACTGGTATAACCTGGGTATATACTGTATATCATTATATATATGTACAGCTGGTATAAGTTATATATCTCCTGTATATAGTGATATGGACCATGCGGGTATAACCTGGTATATACTGTATATCATTATATATATATGTACAGCTGGTATAAGTTATATATCTCCTGTATATAGTGATATGGACCATGCTGGTATAACCTGGGTATATACTGTATATAATATATATGCACAGCTGGTATAAGTTATATATACTGTATAAAGTGATATGGACCCTGCTGGTATAACCTGGTATATACTGTATATAATTATATATGTACAGCTAGTATACGTTATATATCTCCTGCATATAGTGATATGGACCATGCGGGTATACCCTGGTATATACTGTATATAATTATATATGCACAGCTGGTATAAGTTATATATCTCTTGTATATAGTGATATGGATCATGCTGGTATAACCTGGGTACATACTGTATATAATTATATATGTACAGCTGGTATAAGTTATATATCTCCTGTATAAAGTGATATGGACCCTGCTGGTATAACCTGGGTATATACTGTATATAATTATATATGTACAGCTGGTATAAGTTATATATCTCCTGTATATAGTGATATAGACCATGCTGGTATAACCTGGTATATACTGTATATAATATATATGTACAGCTGGTATAAGTTATATATCTCCTGTATATAGTGATATGGACCATGCTGGTATAACCTGGTATATACTGTATGTAATTACATATGTACAGCTGGTATAAGTTATATATCTCCTGTATATAGTGATATGGACCATGCGGGTATAACCTGGGTATATACTGTATATAATTATATATGCACAGCTGGTATAAGTTATATATCTCCTGTATATAGTGATATGGACCATGCGGGTATAACCTGGGTATATACTGTATATAATTATATATGCACAGCTGGTATAAGTTATATATCTCCTGTATATAGTGATATGGATCATGCTGGTATAACCTGGTATATACTGTATATAATTATATATGCACAGCTGGTATAAGTTATATATATCCTGTATATAGTGATATGGACAATACTGGTATAACCTGGGTATATACTGTATATCATTATATATATGTACAGCTGGTATAAGTTATATATCTCCTGTATATAGTGATATGGACCATGCGGGTATAACCTGGTATATACTGTATATCATTATATATATGTACAGCTGGTATAAGTTATATATCTCCTGTATATAGTGATATGGACCATGCTGGTATAACCTGGGTATATACTGTATATAATATATATGCACAGCTGGTATAAGTTATATATACTGTATAAAGTGATATGGACCCTGCTGGTATAACCTGGTATATACTGTATATAATTATATATGTACAGCTAGTATACGTTATATATCTCCTGCATATAGTGATATGGACCATGCGGGTATACCCTGGTATATACTGTATATAATTATATATGCACAGCTGGTATAAGTTATATATCTCTTGTATATAGTGATATGGATCATGCTGGTATAACCTGGGTACATACTGTATATAATTATATATGTACAGCTGGTATAAGTTATATATCTCCTGTATAAAGTGATATGGACCCTGCTGGTATAACCTGGGTATATACTGTATATAATTATATATGTACAGCTGGTATAAGTTATATATCTCCTGTATATAGTGATATAGACCATGCTGGTATAACCTGGTATATACTGTATATAATATATATGTACAGCTGGTATAAGTTATATATCTCCTGTATATAGTGATATGGACCATGCTGGTATAACCTGGTATATACTGTATATAATTATACATGTACAGCTGGTATAAGTTATATATTTCCTGTATATAGTGATATGGTCCATGCTGGTATAACCTGGGTATATACTGTATATAATATATATGTACAGCTGGTATAAGTTATATATCTCCTGTATATAGTGATATGGACCATGCTGGTATAACCTGGTATATACTGTATGTAATTACATATGTACAGCTGGTATAAGTTATATATCTCCTGTATATAGTGATATGGACCATGCGGGTATAACCTGGGTATATACTGTATATAATTATATATGCACAGCTGGTATAAGTTATATATCTCCTGTATATAGTGATATGGACCATGCGGGTATACCCTGGGTATATACTGTATATAATTATATATGCACAGCTGGTATAAGTTATATATCTCCTGTATATAGTGATATAGACCATGCGGGTATAACCTGGGTATATACTGTATATAATTATATATGCACAGCTGGTATAAGTTATATATCTCCTGTATATAGTGATATAGACCATGCTGGTATAACCTGGGTATATACTGTATATAATTATATATGTACAGCTGGTATAAGTTATATATCTCCTGTATATAGTGATATGGACCATGCTGGTATAACCTGGGTATATACTGTATATAATATATATGTACAGCTGGTATAGGTTATATATCTCTTGTATATAGTGATATAGACCATGCTGGTATAACCTGGGTATATACTGTATATAATTATATATGTACAGCTGGTATAAGTTATATATCTCGTGTATATAGTGATATGGACCATGCTGGTATAACCTGGGTATATACTGTATATAATTATATATGTACAGCTGGTATAAGTTATATATCTCCTGTATATAGTGATATGGACCATGCTGGTATAACCTGGGTATATACTGTATATAATTATATATGTACAGCTGGTATAAGTTATATATCTCCTGTATATAGTGATATGGACCATGCTGGTATAACCTGGGTATATGCTGTATATAATATATATGTACAGCTGGTATAAGTTATATATCTCCTGTATATAGTGATATGGACCATGCGGGTATAACCTGGGTATATACTGTATATAATTATATATGTACAGCTGGTATAAGTTATATATCTCCTGTATATAGTGATATGGACCATGCGGGTATACCCTGGGTATATACTGTATATAATATATATGTACAGCTGGTATAAGTTATATATCTCCTGTATATAGTGATATGGACCATGCGGGTATAACCTGGGTATATACTGTATATAATTATATATGTACAGCTGGTATAAGTTATATATCTCCTGTATATAGTGATATGGACCATGCGGGTATACCCTGGGTATATACTGTATACGTTATTCTATACTTACAGTTTATGCACTTAGCAGATCTTTATTTCTTTATTTCGCAGTCATTGGTTGGAGTTTATTTGTTTCAGGAGTAAAGAAGAGGATTATATTGTGTATCTCAGAGACTCCCGAGCTCTGATGACTTGTCCCCGGGTGCCTCCAGATGGAATCACCCGCTGCTCATCCACCATTTCAGTCAAATTGTAGAGCAGCGCAGCGTTTATCTCAGGAAATGGTGACACTGGGGAAGATTCTCAAAAACTGCTGTAATTTCTGTTCCAGCGATATTGATCACACCTTTTTTTTTCTCCTCACATTTTCAAAGGTCTCTTGTGCTGCTTTGAAAATATAAAAATATGTGAAAATTCATTTTCGCGCCACTTTGGTTTTTTTCCGCAGCCAAATTTTTTTTTTTTGCAGCCATATAGGATTTTTTTGGGCGGTAAAATTTTCAATTTTGGTGCCAAAATTGCAGATTTTTGCGTAAAATTTTACATCCAAGAAAATTGTGGCGGACAAATCTCACAAAATATTCCACGGTAACTAGGGTCCAGACAAGTGATGACTGTAGAAATAAAACATTTCTGAGCTTAAATGTGAGTGCAGGTGCAGTGACCAAGAAAAAATAAATAAAATACATACATTTTAATAACATTTTTCAATAATATATATTTTTTTTATAATTACTTAAAATAACACATTTTCCCCAAAAAACTAAGAAAAAACCCCAAAAACAATTGAAAATATCATGTAAAGCAGACAATATACGTGGACACGCCCACTTTTACAAAAATGACGTGAACAGTGTAAACCGCAGCACAAAGCTCTTTGAAAATATGGTCGATATTTTACGTGCCAAAATTTTGGCGCAAAATTGATTTTTTGGGGTGCAAAATTCTTTGACAATCTCCCCCTGTTCATGTCATCTGACGCTGACACTAAGGGGGGGATTTATCAAAGCCGTCTATGTCCCACATCAATATAGCCCAGTGTAAGGCCGGTCTATCGTGCGCCAAATTTATCAAAAGTCGCACGGCTCTTGATAAATTCTGTGCACAGACTTCGGGATCTACGGTTTAGACTGTATTTAAATCTGCTCCAGCATGGTCTGACATTTCCGCGTATTTTTGCCTGATGCTAATTTTTTCGTCGGAAAGTCACAATTGATAAATTCAGCACCAATGTATTTTTCCATCTAAAATCCTCCAACGAAAAGTTTCGAAAAAGTCACACACATTTAGACTGCGACTTTCTGTGCGACAATTTTAGATGGGAAAAACTAGTCTAAATCATTTGATAAATCCCCCTCATGTCTCCACAATTGCTACCAGCGCTTTGTGTCTATCTAGCGCCGCTCCAGCCTCACAATGGTCGCACTCATTTAGATCTCAGCCGAGCAGCGCACGTTGCGGATGTCTGCAGGTGATATTACAATCCGTATCCAGCCGCTAACACAAGAAATCGCTCCTGAGCCTTAAGGTACATGTAAGACAGTATATACTTAATGGGGTAATACAGGATTCAAATCATACAGTCAATTTAATTTTATTTTAACCATAAAGCGCAAAAAAACTCCACTTCATCTTCTGACAACTTTAGATGTGTATTAGATGTAGTGGAGCCAGAAATGCTGTGTGTCAGCTGTTGACTCTAAATGCAGCTTGTGTGGTCTTTTCCCTGCAGACACCCTGAGGAAGAGATACTGTAGCTGCATCCCCTCTCACAGATACCCTGAGGGAGAGAACTGTAGCTGCATCCCCCCCTCTCACAGACATCCTGAGGGACAGATACTGCAGCTGCATCCCCCCCCCCTCACAGACACCCTGAGGGAGAGATACTGCAGCTGCATCCTCCCTCTCACAGACACCCTGAGGGAGAGATACTGCAGCTGCATCCCCTCTCTCACAGACACCCTGAGGGAGAGATACTGTAGCTGCATCCCCCCTATCACAGACACCCTGAGGAAGAGATACTGCAGCTGCATCCCCTCTCTCACAAACATGCTGAGGGAGAGATACTGTAGCTGCATCCCCCCTCTCACAGACACCCTGAGGGAGAGATACGGCAGCTGCATCCCCCTTCTCACAGACACCCTGAGGTAGAGATGGCAGCTTCATCCCCCCTCTTACAGACACCATGAGGGAGAGATATTGCAGCTGCATCCCCCCTCTCACAGACACCCTGAGGAAGAGATACTGCAGCTGCATCCCCCCTCTCACAGGCACCCGGAGGCAGAGATAATTTGGTGACAGATACGCTTAAATACTGGTGACTTTCCAATTTTTTATGTAACAAGTTATTTAGGGTGTTCCAAAAATGTGTTTTTAATAACTTGCATATGTTTTTTTTTTTGCATTGAGCTTTTATTTTTTATTAATCAAAATACAAAGGAAAAAAAAACATACTGTACTTTTCCCCTTTAACATTTCACCCACCATCCCAAATCAAACCACAATTTACTTAACAGACTATATTATAAACCAGACAACCCTGTAACATCTGTAGGGATGGTAACCGGCCTTCAACACCGAGCAACAATCTACAAACTGAGGATCTGGATATAATTTAAGGACATCAGACCGTAATCTTTGGGGTGTGGCTTAGAGGGAATCCGCCTCCTGTGAAACGGGGCACATCGGATCGTTGCTGGTGCATAAAAGCCGTGTTCGTGTCCGCCATGCTTCTTTCCTTCTCTCTGCAGCACAGAGCAAAAAAAAAAAAAAAACATTAATAGCTGACATTATACGAATAATATTAAATGGGCGCTGTCAAATTTGAAAACTTTTTATATGTTGTAGATCTTGACAAAACATGAAACTTTCTCATAGACGTCATAAGAAAATGTTATCTTCTTTTTATAGAAATCATGGATTACAAAAAAGAAGACCACTAGGGGTCCCCGTACCATCCAAAACATAAACTTGTCCGGCCGCAGCTTCATCTTTGTCCCAGCTGCAAAACAGACTGGGACAAAGTCCAGGGAGTAAGGGCGGGACTGGCACTCCTCTGTGCTCACTCCTGTCCTATCAGACAGCATGAAACCAGAGAGAAGGGGGTTACAGAGCAACCTGCAGTGATTGGATGAGGAGACCCAGCACAGCACAGCAGACTCAGTGAGGAAGAGGAGTCATGCAAAGTGAAGACACGCCCCCTTCAGAGCACAGGATGTAAAAGCAAGTGAGCAACAGATAGCATGTATTTGTGAGAGAAATACAGGTGCTAGCAACATTATATGTCATGATTAGGTATTGAGTAACATAACTTTTTTTTTTTTTTTTGTGGTATATGGCTGGTACTCTTTAAATGTACAGTGAAACCTTTCCAGAAGACCACCCCCTTATCCAAATCAGATTTAAGTTGATGGATGTTAAAATGCATGGTGGGCATTCCCTTTGAGACCAGCCCCGAAAGACCATTTTTCAATGCAATTCTGTGCAGTCTACTTAGAGGTTTCACTGTATTTCCATTCTGCTGGTTCCTTGTACAAATATGAAGTAGTATTACACTACAAGATGCCCATCTCTGTTACAACAGGGTGGTTTCCCCCTATATTATCTCAAAATACCCTAAGGGTATGTTCACACTTGCAGACAGATGGCGCTGGCAGAAAATGGCGGTGCTGGGACCGCTCGGAAATGCTGCAACGGAATTTCCGAGCTTAATTTTTCGGTGGATTCTATTGGAAATCCTGTCGTGTGAACATAGCCTTAAAAAGGGGTACTCTGCTGCCCCAGCATTCAGAACATTTAGTTCCGAATGATTGAAGCAAGCGGCGGGGGTCATGACGTCAAGGCCACGCCCATCTTGACTTCACGCCATGCCCCCTCAATGCAAGACTATAGGAGGGGTGTAACGCCCCCTCCCATAGACTTGTATTGAGGGGGCGTGTCCATGACATTGCGAGGGGCGTGTCCATGACATCATGACCCCCACTCCAACGTTCTAAATGGACGCTGGGAGCTGCGCAGAGATCACGAGGGTCCCAGCTGCAGGACTTCTGCGATCAGACATCTTATCCCTATCCTTTGGTTAGGGGATAAGATGTCTAGAGGTGGAGTACCCCTTTAATAGGGCATAAGGCAGATACCCCTTTAATGTTTTGCAGTGTAGATACTTTCTACATAAGGGACAGCTCATGAGGTTGCATCCCATGCTCTTGGAGAAAGTCAGAAGGGTGGTGCACATACAGTACACGATCAGTACTCTTTTGGAGTCAGTGGGCCACCCCTGCTACCAAAGCCTGATTTCACCAGTGCTTCTAATCATTTAATGCCAACTTTATTCTGCGTCCCAGTTTCTGATGTCCATTGGCATGGAGACCTAGTCCATCATGTCTGGTCATTTAATGCCTCATTCTCTGAGAGAATAGCACTCTCATTCAGTTGTGTGGCATCTAACCTCTAGTATCTAGTGATTTGGTACTCTAGCCCATAAGGTCCAGTTTGTGGTGCCCAAAGATTTCTGGTGCCAGAAAGTTAAACAGATTTGTAAATTACATGTAAAAAAAAGAAAGAAGAAAAGAAAAGATTTGTAAATTACTTCTATTTAAGATTCTTAATCCTTCCAGTACTTATCAGCTGCTGTATACTACAGAGGAAGTTCTTTAATTTTTGAATTTCCTTTCTGTCTGACCATAGTGCTTTCTGCTGACACTCTTTTTTTATTGAATTCAAAAATATACCAAACTATACCTATACAGCTCAACTTGGCTAATTAAATGAAATAAATAAACCAACATAAAATTCAGCAACACCTGGCTATAACTCAAAATCATCCATACTTGGGGGAAGAGAAAAAAAAAATAAATTGGTACATACAAATACACACCGACATACTATAATATAATATAATAATGATACTACATAATAACAGCTGGTCCGACTGCCCTTTTCTTATGGCTAATGCTACATGATATAAAACAAAATACATAACACAATATACTAACAAATAAATAATATAAAACAATATACATAACACAGTTTACATACAAATATAATAAATGTGCCTCACAAAACTACATACAAAAACCCTAAAATAAATCCTACACTAAAATTGTGCCCTCTCCCACACCACCCCTCCTGTACATGGGACAGTCCATAACCGTTCGTACAGTTCTTAAGCCCAATCCTTAACTGACCCATGTCAGGTCCCCTAAGAAACAAAACCCCACCACCCACAAATACCCCCTCCCCACCTAGCACTCCAACCAACCAACTAAATACAACCTTATATACAAGTCCACAACCCAATTTAGGCCCGAATTCGGTGCCTGTAAACCCTTCATACCATATCAGCTGAAAACAAAACAAAAAGCTATGGTGCACATGCAACAGCCCACCACCAGGGAGAAGGATGGCAGATCTGATACACTGAAGAAATTTAAACTCTTTCCCTAACTCCCCCTACTATTCTCCCTAATTCTATCCCTTCATTAAAACTGATCCTACTGTCACCCTATCCCTATCCCTGTATGCCTGTCCCTAACTAAAATAAAGGTACTCTACCAAAATGGTCTAGTACCTAGGGCACGTGAAAAGAAAACCCTCTCCATAGGAGAGAAGCCCTGCTAGTACCAAGACTGCCATACTCCAAAGACCTGATCTTCCCGAGGTCACCGGTGATGTTCCTACAGACCTCCACCTCAGAGAGGACTTTCTGCTGGGTGGACACTAAACACCGTGCGTTCCACGTGTGATACTTAACCACTAAGCTGACTAAAAATAAAGTGCCCCGATCTCGGCCACCGAGGGTCCTGAATGCCCCATAAGCCCACTCCGGATAGGTAATGCCAGCAAGTTGACTCCAGCCAATGGAAGCGCCCACCCGGTTGTAGACCCCTACGTTAAAGGGACAATGAAGCAGGAAGTGGTCCATGCTTTCCAGCGTGTCCACACACTCTTCTCGGGGACACCCCCGGTCATCAGAGTTCCTGTACTTCAGGTTGTCCCTTACACCTAGCTTCCCCTGAAAGCAGCACCAGGCCAAGTCCCAAAACTTCTGGGGGATCCTTTTCATGTTTAAAAGATACAAACCCACCCTCAGATCCCGACCTGGGCAGTTCCTGAGCGCCAGAGGCTTCTGGAAGTCAGTCAACAGAACCCGTTTGTCAAGGAACTGCCTTGACTGGGTCCTGATCTCCCACACTCCCAGACCGCACCGACGTATCGCCTTCAGAGTCGGGGTAGCGTAAGCCGGAAGATATCCATGGGGCGTACAGAGGTCTTTCACTTGCCCTCCTCTCTCCCATTCCTGGAAGAAAGGCCGAAACCACTCCCTGCAGGAGAGTACCCACGGAGGAGCCCTCTCCTTCCAGAGGTTCGAGATGTTAGCTTTCAAGAAAGTGTTGGTTAAGAACACCACGGAGTTTACCATAGATAAACCCACTAACCTCCTCATGCGATACGTAACCTCCCTCTTGACTAGGTTCAACCTGTTCCCCCATAACAGTTGGAAAAACAGTCTGTAAACCCTAGTGTAGTAAGCCTCTGGCAAGATACATACGCTGCCCAGATAGATAAACAAGGGGAGCAGGTAAGATTTGATCAGGTGTACCCTTTCCCTGAGGGTCATAGACCAACCCTTCCACTGGTTCACCCTCTGAGTGGCATCCTGGAGCTTACTGTCCCAGTTTTTGGTGGGATAATCATCCTGGCCGAATGTGATGCCCAGAATTTTTGCTGAGTCTTGGGGCCCTGGGAGGGTTTCCGGGAGATCAAACGTGGGATCCCCCCCTCCCAGCCAGAGACTTTCACACTTATCCTGGTTGATCTTGGACCCAGATGCCTCCGAGTAGTGGTCCACCTCTGAAATCACCACATCGACCTCCTCCCTCGAAGAGACGAACATAGTGACATCATCAGCGTACGCCACCACTCTCTGGGTGACATCCAGCTCCGCCAGACTCCCGCCAACGGCCCACAATCTACCCTCTGGACGAAGGGATCAATCGCGAACACGTATAAAAACGGGCTCAAAGGACAACCCTGACGGACTCCGGACCCCACCTCAAAAGAGGGGCCAGACCACCCATTCACCAGCGGGAAACTCTCTGCCCCTGCATATAAGAACTTAAGCCAATTTACAAAAGTACACGGTAAGCCATATCTCGGGAGGACGGACCAGAGATACTCAAAGTTCACCCGATCAAATGCTTTGGCCTGATCCAAGGACAGTAAGTACCCCTTCCAGAGACCCGCACTATTCTGCTCCACTGCCTCCCTGACACTGAGGACAGCACATAAGGTGCTTCGGCCTGGAACAGAGCCGTGCTGCGCCCCCGAAAGGAGCCGGGGTGCAAACTTCACCAACCGATTAAACAGTATCTTGGCCAGAAGCTTCCTGTCCATATTGAGAAGAGCTATGGGCCTCCAATTCTCAATCCAGCTAGGATCTTTACCTTTTGAGAGAAGAATCAGGGCTGACCTCCTCATGGTCTTTGGCAGAGTGCCCAAGGAAAGACACTCATTGAATACCTTGGTCAAGAGGGGAGCTAAAGACTCCTTAAAGGTCTTATACCACTCGGATGTTAAGCCATCCGGACCTGGCGACTTGTTGGGGGCAAGCCCATCGATCACCAGTCTCACTTCCTCTTCCCTGATATCTTCTGCCAAAACATCAAGAGAGGGGTCTACCCCTGGCTCAGGAATGGTTTCAGCCAGGAAAGCCAACATCCTGTCTCGATCTAGATCCTTCCTCCCCAAGAGGTGCAAGTAGAAGGATCTGACGACCTTCAGGATCCCTGATCTGGACCGATTCAGGGATCCCGTACTATCAACCAGTCCTGAGACTACTTTACTACTCACTGACATCTTACAGTTCCTGTAAGGGTCGGGCGAGCGGTACCTCCCGTAATCCCTCTCAAAAACCAAAGATGTGTGTCTATCGTACTGACACCTCATCAGCAAGGACTTCACTCTGGAGATATCCTCACGGCTACCTCCAGTCGAGACAAGAAGCTTGAGTTTCCTCCTCAGACCCTGATACAAGCGATACCTGTTCAGGGACCTGAGGCTCGAGAGCTGGCGGAAGAACCCCGCAACCCGCTTCTTGAATATCTCCCACCACTCTGACTTACTACTACAAAGGCCCAGTAAAGGTACCTCAAGAAAATCCTCAAAGGACTGTCTTATCTCCGCTTCCTCCAGGAGGGACGAATTCAGCTTCCAATAACCTTTACCCCCGGGATCTCCGCTGCAGCACCACGCTATTATTACTGCACAGAGCATACTGGCTCTGTGTGTAATGACCGGCGATACAGGGGCCGGAGCAACGTGACGTCACGGCCCCACCCCCTCGTGACATCATGGCCCGCCCCCTTAATGCAAGTCTATGGAGGGGGCGTTATGGCTGCCACGCCCCCTCCCATACACTTGTATTGAGGGGGCGGACCGTGATGTCACGAGGGGGCAGAGCCGTGACGTCACGATGCTCCGGCCCCTGTATCGCCGGTCATTACGCACATAGCCAGTATGCTCTGTGCAGTAATAATAGCGTGGTGCTGCAGCGGAGATCCCGGGGGTAAAGGTTATTGGAAGCTGAATTCGTCCCTTCGTGTGCTCTGTGCAGTAATGATAGCTGGGTGCCACAGCGGAGATCCAGGGGGTCCCCAGCAGCTGGACCCTGGCGATCTGACATCTTATCCCCTATCCTTTGGATAGGGGATAAGATGCTAGGGGCGGAGTACCCCTTTAAAGGGTTACTCCACTAGAAAACATTTTCTTTTAAATAAACAGTTACCAGAAAGTTAAACATCTTTACTTCTATTTAAAAATCTTTATCCTCCCAGTACTTATCAGCTGCTGTATACTACAGGGGAAGTTGTTTTCTTTTTGAATTTCCTTTCTGTCTGGCCACAGTGCTCTCTGCTGACATCTCTGTCCATTTTAGGAACTGTCCAGAGTAGGAGCAAATCCCCATAGCAAACCTTTCCTGCACTGGACAGTTCCTGACATGGACAGAGATGTCAGCTGAGAGCACTGTGGTCAGACAGAAAGGAAATTCAAAAAGAAAAGAACTTCCTACGTAGTATACAGCAGCTGATAAATACTGGAAGGATTACGTTTTTTAAATAGAAGTAATTTACAAATCTGTTTAACTTTCTGGCACCAGTTGATTTAAAAGAAAATGTTTTCCAGTGGAGTACCCCTTTAAGGTTCAGGTTGTGGTGCCCAGTGATTGGTTGTCCCCATCTGTTCTGTCCATTTGTGGGGTTCCTGACTTCAGGGGTCTAGTGCCCTTGATGCCATTCATTCTATTTCTCATTTTCTTTTATGCAATGGTGCCCAAGTTTTTAGAATCCTAATCCTTGATGTCCGGCTCTTTGCACGCTTGAGCCCTGAGTGTTCAGTAGTTTGGGGTCCCGTTTTTTGCTGTCCAATGATGACAAGCCTTAGTTGTTGATGTCCAATCACTTGGTGGCCAAGTTTTAGGTGTACCTGTCCTTGGTGGCAGCTCAAGACTGACGAGATCAGTGGTTTAGTCTTACATTTCAGTGGCTAGACCACTGTTTCCCAACCGGGATGCCTCCAGCTGTCGCAAAACTACAACTCCCAGCATGCCTGGACAGCCTTTGGCTGTCCGGGCATGCTGGGAGTTGTAGTTTTGCAACAGCTGGAGGCATCCCGGTTGGGAAACCCTGGGCTAGACTTTTTAGAGCCTTGGTTATAGCCTTCCAGTCCCTGCACAGACATCCACTGTTTCATGGCACATGGACTCAGCATTGTATTGTTTTACAGATATATCTAACATCTTTATTTGCTGTGTTTCTGGTGAATACATAGAAGCAGCTCCCCCAGCTGTGATCACATAACTAACACTTTGCCTTGGCGGGGGTTCATTAATCTCGGCTAATAATCCCATGGTTTTCCTGTAAGCAGATGCTTTACTGCTGCCGCTGAGCAAAAAACTTGAATTCAATGGCTCTTTATTCGTTCATTGTAATTGCACCTACTGATACATTTTTCTAAGGAACCAGCAGCACAGATGCTTTGGAGAATTTTCCTTATATACTTGATGACTTATTTCCAATGCTCTGTTTTTTCTGACGCGTCTCTTTTGTATATACGTGTACAAACCTCAGTCGCTTTGTCTCCACTATTCAAGTCAAAAGGAGCCTTTACAGTTGTTTACAGATGACCCCATTGTAGAGGACAGATGACCCCATTGTAGAGGACAGATGACCCCATTGTAGAGGACAGATGACCCCATTATACATGACAGATGACCCCATTGTACATGACAGATGACCCCATTGTAGAGGACAGATGACCCCATTGTAGAGGACAGATGACCCCATTGTAGATGACCCCATTGTAGATGACAGATGACCCCATTGTAAATGACAGATGACCCCATTGTACATGACAGATGACCCCATTGTACATGACAGATGACCCCATTGTACATGACAGATGACCCCATTGTAGAGGACAGATGACCCCATTGTAGAGGACAGATGACCCCATTGTAGAGGACAGATGACCCCATTGTAGATGACCCCATTGTAGATGACAGATGACCCCATTGTAAATGACAGATGACCCCATTGTACATGACAGATGACCCCTTGTACATGACAGATGACCCAATTGTACATGACAGATGACCCAATTGTACATGACAGATGACCCCATTGTACATGACAGATGACCCCATTGTAGAGGACAGATGACCCCATTGTAGAGGACAGATGACCCCATTATAGAGGACAGATGACCCCTTTGTAGAGGACAGATGACCCCATTGTAGATGACCCCATTGTATATGACAGATGACCCCATTGTAGATGACAGATGACCCCATTGTAGAGGACAGATGACCCCATTGTAGAGGACAGATGACCCCATTGTAGATGACACCATTGTAGATGACAGATGACCCCCATTGTAGATGACAGATGACCCCCATTGTAGATGACAGATGACCCCATTGTAGAGGACAGATGACCCCATTGTAGAGGACAGATGACCCCATTGTAGATGACACCATTGTAGATGACAGATGACCCCATTGTAGATGACCCCACTGTAGATGACAGATGACTCCATTGTAGATGACCCCACTGTAGATGACAGATGACCCCATTGTAGATGACCCCACTGTAGATGACAGATGACCCCATTGTAGAGGACAGATGAACCCAATGTAGATGACAGATGACCCCATTGTAGATGACCCCACTGTAGATGACAGATGACCCCATTGTAGATGACCCCACTGTAGATGACAGATGACTCCATTGTAGATGACCCCACTGTAGATGACAGATGACCCCACTGTAGATGACAGATGACCCCACTGTAGATGACAGATGACCCCACTGTAGATGACAGATGACCCCACTGTAGATGACAGATGTCCCCACTGTAGATGACAGATGACCCCACTGTAGATGACAGATGTCCCCACTGTAGAGGACAGATGTCCCCACTGTAGAGGACAGATGACCCCACTGTAGAGGACAGATGACCCCACTGTAGAGGACAGATGACCCCACTGTAGAGGACAGATGTCCCCACTGTAGATGACAGATGTCCCCACTGTAGATGACAGATGTCCCCACTGTAGATGACAGATGACCCCACTGTAGATGACAGATGACCCCATTGTAGATGACACCATTGTAGATGACTGGATGAGCTGAGGGGAAGACTGACCGCATTGGATTTTAACTAGGGATGCAGCAAAATTTTGGCCAACGAAAATTATCGGCCGAAAATACACCTTTCGGCATTTTTCGGCTGAGTGAATTTTCCGCCTTTCCCGACCCATAACATACATGTACGTCATGGATCGAGTGAGGACATGATGCGAGATTGCTCTCATTTCCATCATTTAACTGGTTGCCACAGTGTATGGCGCGGGCTCCTGACTCGAACTCGCGTCATACCAGACGGCCTCCTGCTGATTCTTGTAGCAGGGGGTCACAGCTAATAGCTGACACGCGGCCGGCTATTAACCCTTTAGATCGCCACTGTCAAAGCTGAGAGCAGCGTATAAAGGGTGCTTTAAACACTCCCTGGTGGTCCAGTGGCTGATCCACTGTGGAGGTAGCTGGGGGGCTTATCTCTCCATACCTGGGGTCCCTGACTCTTCATTTGATTGAGTCTGGCTAAGCAGGCTCAACCAAATGATCGCAGAGCACACAGATCAATAGAGTTCTATGGAACTCCATTGATCTGTATTAGGAATCTAATGATTCCTCCAAAAAGTCCCCTAAGGGGACTAATAAAATGTAAAAAAAAAATTTGAAAAAAAAAAAGTTAAATAAAAGTTTAAAAAAAGCATCCATTGAAGGGGTTATCAAGGAAAAAACTTTTTTTTATATATCAACTGGCTCCAGAAAGTTAAACAGATTTGTAAATTACTTCTATTAAAAAATCTTAATCCTTTCAGTACTTATGAGCTGCTGAAGTTGAGTTGTTCTTGTCTAAGTTGCCTAAGTGCTCTCTGATGACACGTGTCTCGGGAACTGTCCAGAGTAGAAGCAAATCCCCATAGCAAACCTCTTCTACTCTGTGCAGTTCCGGAGACAAGGAGACAAGCAGAGATGTCAGCAGAGAGCACTGTTGTCAGACAGAAAAGAACAACTCAACTTCAGCAGCTGATAAGTACTGAAAGGATTAAGATTTTTAAATAGAATTTATTTACAAGTCTGTTTAACTTTCTGGAGCCAGTTGATATATAAAAAAAATTTTTTTCATGGAATACCCCTTTAACACCTTCCATAAAAGTTTAAATCACCCTCCTCTTCCCATTTCCCATATAAAAAATATGAAAAAATAATTTAAAAAAACATATTTGATATCGCCACGTGCGTAATTGTCCCAACTATAAAATTATTTTGTTTCTGATCTTACCATGTGAACGGAGTAAATGCAAAAATTGCTGATTTTGGTCACATAACATCCAAAAAAAAGTAATAAAATTTAACAAAAACTATATTTAAAAAAAGTGGGCAGGGCAATGCATTTTCGTTTTTCGCTCAAGACCAGTCTAAATTTCCGGCCCAAAATTTCCCTTTCGGTTCATCCCTAATTTTAACCTGTTAGATTCTTTGTTCTCATGGAGAGAAATGGTCTCGTCCTCTTTGTTCTTATAAACACATATTCAGTCTACAGACACTGGCAATGTACTGGCAGCTTTGGCCAAGTCCCCATTCTTAAATTGCTTGATCCACTATGAAATTTTCTTGCCTTCTCTTGTTTAACCTTTTCAGATCACCATGCTGAGCTTTTCCAACATAACTCCTATTCCCTGTACTATAAAGTCCAGAAGCCGCCTGTTATCAGTCTTAGGCTAGCATCTTCTAAGATCTTTGTTCATCCTTTTTGTAGTCCCGGATATATTCTGCCTATCTGCTTCATATTCTGGCCTTGATCCCAAGCTCCATTTTCTTAAAGGGTACCTTTCATCAAAAAATCTTTTGATATATTATAGATTAATGTATGCAGAATAACTTTCCAATAGTATGTTATTAAAAAATATGCTTCTTTCTAATTAATTTTCCACTTAGAAAAAATGACCACTAGGGGTCTCCCTACCAGTCCTTTTTTTTTTTTTTTTTTTTACAGATTTCAGACTCATGCAGGAGTCCTAAATCTCAGACTGCAGCCGGGACACAGACAAGCACAGCACTGCTCCCTGGCAGTAAGCAGTGCTGAGTTTGTCTGTGTTCCAGCTGCAGTTTGAGATTTAGGACTCCTGCATGAGTCTGAAATCTATAAAAAAGGACTGGTAGGGAGAAAGTGGAAAATTAAATAGAAAGAAGCATATTTTTTAATAACATGCTATTGGAAAGTTATTCTGCATACATTAATCTATAATATATCAAAAGTTTTTTTGATGAAAGGTACCCTTTAAATGCTGGCTACTTCTCCACTGAAGATATGACTTAGAGTTCCACACTCCATTATCCCCATAGTAACAATGAGAAGAGGGAAGGTTCAAAGAAGGAAAAAAGGTCAAAAGAAGGAGTGAAGCAAGGAAGAAGGGCAAGCAGGGTGGATGAGGCAAGAGAGGAGGCAAGGGAAGAGGAGAAGGACTAGGAAAAGAGGAGGGAAGGGAAGAAGAAGGGAAAAAGGGAGAAACGTGGACAAGGCAAGGGGAAGGGAATAGGCGAGGAAAAAGGAAGGAGGAGTTAAGCAAGGAAGAAGGGCAAAGCAGGGTGGACAAGGCAAGAGAAGAGGCAAGGGAAGAGGAAAGAGAGGAGGGAAGGGAAGGGAAAAGGGAGGGAAGGGAAGGAGAAGGGAAAAGGGAGAAAAAGGGACATGGGAAAAGGGAGACTAGGCAAGGAAAAGGGTTCAAAAGAAGGGAAAAGAGACTAGGAAAAGGAGGAAGGAAAAGGCGAAAAAGTGGAAACAATGAAAGGGAAAAGTGGATAGGTTTAGGAAAAATGTTATATGGCAATGGTGTAGGGATTTGGAAGAAAGAATGGGCAAGGAAAGATAGCAGGGGCAAGAAAAGGGAGAAGGGCAAGGGAAGAGAGGAGAAGCAAGGCAAGGGAGACAATGCAGGGAAGAAGGAGCAAGGAAAGGAAAAGGAAGGAAGACAGATGAAAAGAAGAAAAAAGGTACAAGGTAAGGGAGTAGAGACAGTGGAAGGGAGAAGCAGAAAGGAAGAAGGAACAAAGTAAGGTAGGAAGATAAAAGATGGATGGGACCAAGCAAGGGAGAACTTTCATTTCAAGATTGAAGAAATGAGAAAAGGAAGAAAGACATGGAACGTAAAGCAGCAGAAGGAGCAAATGAGACGAAAAAAGGAAACTGAAACAACAAGATTCTGGAGGGAAGGGGCTGCATACGTTTAACCATTATGTCCTCTAGCTCTGCCCTGGATGGAGGCTTCTATGTTCTCCAGATCCTATAGTGTCCGTTCCGGTCATGTTCTGCTGATGATTTTCTCTGGCTCTCATCCTAGTCTATCATTCTGACTATACTTCTCCACCCACTATAGATCAGGTAGGTAGTCAGAACTCCATAAAACTTCATATTAATTCCATGCTATTTAAAAACAGCCGTTCTAGCTTGGATACAGATAAAATGGAAATGACAAGAGATATCATGGATTTGATAGAGATTAGAGATCCTAAGTTGTAGCTATGTTAAAGCGTTACTGTCATTAGTAAGAATTTTTTTTTTAAATGCTTAAATTAGTGTAGTAATGTGCTCTAAGATCTGTATGCATAATAATATGCATGTGTTAATATGTAAAAATCCCTTTTGATCTATCTATTCTTTTGCTCAGTCTTTCTCAGTCTTCTAAATTCCCTTCACAGGCTGGGGGTGTTTCCCCTGGAGCTCCTCTCCTCTCCACTCCCCTGTCATGAGATCTGCACAAACATTTTAACATTTGCAAAGCTTTCAAATCAAATGCATGCTCTATATATCTCTAATGCAGCTATGCATGCTCTATATAACTGTAATGCAGCTATGCATGCTCTATATAACTGTAATGCAGCTATGCATGCTCTATATAACTTTAATGCAGCTATGCATGCCCTATATAACTGTAATGCAGCCATGTGAAACTATATGGTGCAAGGACAGAAGAAAAAACAGCTTTTTTTTTTATTTTCACAGCTTTATAACCAAAGTGCATGCTTTTTATAACATTAAAGCAGCCATGTGGAACCTATATGCTGCACATACACAAGAAATAAGTTCATAAAATGACCAAAGAGAAACCCTTTTGCCTATAAATAATAGTTTAGCACCTTGTGTTGCGTGTAAATGTGCATGAGGATGCTTCTCAAAGACTTCAGCTGTTTGGACCTTGGCTGTGCTCTGAGGAACAGCATGGAGATAACCGGACCTCCCTCCCCCTCCCCTCACATATTTTGGTCCTTTTTTTTTTTAAAGGTCCAAAAAGGCTGGATTTTCTGGGTTTGTTTGCAAAATGAAAAAGAAAGAGTGGCCCCTAGTGGCCATATTTTTTAAACCCTTTTTACCATCTTTAGCAATCAAAATTTTTAATGAAGTATATTAGGAAAATGCTTAGTTTTTAAGGAAGTATTAAATGGAAAAAAAGTTGTTTCTAACGACAGTAACTCTTTAACACTTGTCTATTCAAAACACCAATCTGCTGATCTACCCTTTCTCGATCTTGTAAGGCAGTATGGCTATTATGAGCTCTGCTCTTTCACCTATCAGTCATCTATCCTGTACATGTAAATTCGACGACGTCTTATTTTTAATACTTCAGCTAATGATACAGTCTCCCTGACACGTGAGGGTTCAGAACCTAACATCTTAGAGCAGTGTTTCCCAACCAGGGTGCCTCCAGCTGTTGCAAAACTACAACTCCCAGCATACACGGACAGCCGAAGGCTGTCCGGGTATGCTGGGAGTTGTAGTTTTGCAACAGCTGGAGGCACCCTGGTTGGGAAACACTGTCTTAGAGCATCCTAGTTCAGTCCATAACAGAATTAATCTGCAGAAGTTTCCAGCCTGGCTGGCAAACATGTCTTCTCCTGCACGTATTCTCAGCACGGATGTAAGTAAACTGCTATTAGTATTGAGAAGAACCTTAAGAGCCATATACAAGAAAAACCTCATAGGATGTTGGAGAACATCTGCTGCCATTGTGCAGGAACAGCGCTAATGTTTTTGAGTGATGTTCTATTGCAGGAAGAATAAAAAAAAAACATCCTCATATTGTGCCAGGATGTCAGCACTTTCCGGCTGCTCCATTCTTTTCAAGTCAAAATCTCAGGCTTAAAAAAAAAAAAAAAAAAAAAAAGACAATAAAATAAAATAAAAAATACTAAAATACAAAAAAAATTATATAATAACAAGCAGACGCTTTATGCCGGTTCTCTCGGGCGCCGGTGCCGAGTGCTTAGGTCATTACGTCCCTCAATTATAAGAAGGTTCTGTACCGGCAGCACTTCCATTTAACCACTTACTGACCAGGCAGCACCTGCTGCCTACGGTTGGACCTTTTTAGAAGGGAGTTAATGATGGAGAAATCAATATGTGGAATAAACAGGAAATTGTGATGGAAAAAAAAAAAGCAATCCAGAAACATTCCATAGTCTGGCAACAACCATAAGTTTCTATACATGTGGAGGTAAGCAAATTTTACTTAGATACAACTTAGGTACTTAAAGGGGTACTCCGGTAAAAAAAATAGAAAATAACTAGAAAATAAACTAGAAATGAAAAAGAATGGGAAGATTTTTAAAGCAAAAAAAACTTAAAGGGGTATTCCAGGCAAAAACTTTTTTATATAAATCAACTGGCTCCAGAAAGTTAAACAGATTTGTAAATTACTTCTATTAAAAAATCTTAATCCTTCCAATAGTTATTAGCGTCTGAAGTTTTCTGTCTAACTGCTCTATGATGATGTCACGTCCCGGGAGCTGTGCATGATGGGAGAATATCCCCATAGGAACTGCACAGCTCCCGGGACGTGAGTCATCATTGAGCAGTTAGATAGAAAACAACAACTCAACTTCAGAAGCTAATAACTATTGGAAGGATTAAGATTTAAAAAAAAAGTAATTTACAAATCTGTTTAACTTTCCGGAGCTAGTTGATATATAAAAAATTTTTTTTGCCCGGAATACCCCTTTAAAGGGGTATTCCGGCTTGATACATTTTATCCTTTGGATAGGGGATAAAATGTATGATCGCAGGGGTCCCGCCGCTGGGGACCCCCACGATCTCGGTGCAGCCCCCGGCATTCTGTGCCGGGAGCTGTCTCCGAGACGGGGACGTGATGTTGCGCCACGCCCCCTCCATTCATGTCTATGGGAGGCCGTCACGCCCCCTCCCATAGACATGAATGGAGGGGGCGTGGTGTGACGTAATTAGGGACGTGGTCATGATGTCACATCCCCGTCTTGGAGGCAGCGCCGGCACAGAATGCCGGGGGCTGCACCGAGATCGTGGGGGTCCCCAGCGGCGGGACCCCTGCGATCATACATTTTATCCCCTATCCAAAGGATAAAATGTATCAAGCCGGAATACCCCTTTAAAGGGGCGGGTCCCCTGTGGTCATACATCTTATCCTTTAACAAATGAACCAAATAAAAGTCGTGTCTGTTCATAGCTTAAAGGGGTACTCTGGTGGAAAACATTTTTTTTTTAAATTAACTGGTACCAGAAAGTTAAACAGATTTGTAAATTACTTCTATTAAAAAATCTTTACCTTTCCAGTACTTATTAGCAGCTGTATGCTATTGAGGAAATTCTATTATTTTTTATTTCCTTTTTTGTCTTGACCACAGTGCTCTCTGCTGACACCTGATGCCCGTATCAGGAACTGTCCAGAGTAGGAGAAAATCCCCATAGCAAACCTATGCTGCTATGGACAGTTCCTGACACGGACAGAGGTGTCAGCAGAGAACACTGTGGACAAGACAAAAAAGAAATTCAAAAAGAATAGAATTTTCTCTGTAGCATACAGCTGCTAATAAGTACTAGAAGGGTAAAGATTTTTTAATAGAAGTAATTTACAAATCTGTTTAACTTTCTGGTACCAGTTCATTTAAAATAAAAATAAAAAAGTTTTCCACCGGAGTACCCCTTTTAAGGGCGGCTTTTATGTTTTCTGCTAGGCGTACCTGGCCTGCTGCTCCTTCCGCTTTTGGGCGAGGTATTTTTTCTTCAGGGTTTGCAGCTCATTCGCCAGCCTCTCTACCTCGTACTTGTATTCTTGGCTCTGGGACTCGTACATATTCAGTTCTGATGACAGAGCCTGGAAGGAGACACAGAGGACACATACAGTGTATATAAAGAAGATAGCGCCTACTGGTGGTGGCAGATGGACCAAAGGCAACTAAACAAAATACTAACTATACTAAAGGTATTTTTAAACTACGGTAATTTGATACTACCCAGCACGCACAGCGCAAAACTCACTGACTAGTTGGTCTCCCCTAGTCCGGCGGTTAATTCATCGCTCATGCTTTTCAAAATTAAACAAGCGCCCTGGGAAAATGTTTTTTATTTTTTTTTGTTGCTTTTATAGTGCAGCATAGGCTATTTATAGAGAACAATGTGGATAGTCTTGTGTATGCCTTGTGCTTACCTGTTTTAGCTGATGTGGAAGGCACAGGTTTTCAGCCTTAGTCAATGCACATAGAATCAAAGAAATTCTTTCCTAATGCTGCCTACAATTCCCAGGAATCCTCTGGCTTTGCAGAGAAAGGGGGTGGAGCCTGATGATCAGCTGATTATCCTATTACATGACTGGGCTCCAGAAGCTGAGACTCATAAAAAGGTTGTGATCAGTTTGCACCATGTGCAGTTTTCATGCAGTTTTGTATTTAAAGTGCATTTTTAAGTGAAATATTCCCATGAGTACAAAGTACAAAGGTGTTTTATGTTGCTGTGTTTGCACGTTGTGTTTTTGCTGCATTTTCTAGCTTTGTTTACTGGGTTTTGACCATGTTTTTGCAGGTTTAGAGGAGGTGGAGGGAAGGTGTATAACTACTATATATTCTGATCCCATACAAATAGCAGAAGCAGTATATAGATAGAGCTAGAGGAAAAGTGTATAACTACTATATCCTGATCCCATAGAGATAGCAGCAGTATACAGATAGAGCTGGAGTTAAAGTGTATAACTACTATATATCCTGATCCCATTGAGACAGCAGCAGCAGTATACAGATAGAGCTATGGGAAGGTGTATAATTACTATATATCCTGATCCCATAGAGATAGCAGTAGTATACAAATAGCTGGAGGAAAGGGGTATAACTACTATATATCCTGATTCCACATAGATAGCAGCAGTATACAATAAGAAATGGAGGGGAATGGTATATGTACTATATATCCTGATCGCATAGAGATAGCAGCAGCAGTATACAGATAGAGCTGTTTTGATAGGTGTATAACTACTATATATCCTGATTCCATAGATATAGCAGCAGTATACAGAAAGGGTTGGGAGGGGAGGTGTATAACTTTCATATATTCTTACCCCATAGAGATAGCAGCAGCAGTATACAAATAGAGCTGGAAGGGAGATGTATAACTAATATATATCCTCAAGTAATAGAGATGGCAGCAGTAGCAGTATACAGATAAACTAGAGGGGATGTGTATAACTACTATATTGCCTAATCCAAAACAGATAGCAGTAGCAATATACAGACAGAGCTGGGTGAGGAGGGATTTGACAGAAGGGTTCTGAGAGGTGATGATATAATCTTGTAGGTTACAAGAAGTCAGCTGACCCAAGACTGATCACTTCCTACATTAAACACTGTGATTTTATGTGGGTCTGACTGGTGATCACATGACCCAGCTACAGTAACGAAATGCATGGATGCAGAGGTGCTGGAATAAAATGGTTACGGTGATTGTGCATGATATAGAGGTATGCTTCTTTAGGTCAGTGTAAAGCACAATGATTTCATTGGAGGTTCTCGGTCACTTCAGCTGATACAGGGGATTCCTGATCTCTATGCCCCAGTAGAGAATATGGCCCATTGATGGAGCTTCTATGAATCCAATAGGCTATATAACACTTATATGTGACCAGAGGGGGGAATTACAGGAGGTTTTTGGGAGGCAGCTCTCACCTTGAGTTGCTTGGTCTTCTCCCGCAGGGTCTGTTGATAAATCTGAAGCTGTTCGGCTGCTTCAGGTCCCGGTTGCCGAGCCAGAATGTGTTTCAGCTCCACATACAGCTTTTCTTTTTCCTGCAGGATGAATGGTAAAGGAAACATTCATTAAATGTCACTCCTGTCCTATCAGACTGCAGCATGAAAACAGAGAGGAGGGGGTAACAGAGCAGCCTGAGGTGACTGGATGAAGACTGAGCACAGCACAGCAGACTCAGGGAGGAAGTGAAGGCATGGTGAGTGAGGGCGGGCTCAGTGCATGCCTCGTACACACCCCTTTCTAAGCAGTGGATGTCAGAATGAGTGAGCAGCAGATCAGAAGGATTTGGGAGGAAAATACAGAATCTAGGCACATAAAAGAAACATGTAAAGCATGGCCTAGTGAGTAACATATATATATATATATATATATATATATATCTAATATGGTAAGTACGCTTTAAAGGGGTACTTTACTGCCCCAGCATTCGGAACATTTTGTTCCAAACGCTAGGCACGCGCTGCGGGGGTCATGACGTCACGACCACGCCCCTAGTGATGTCACGTCACGCCCCCTCAATGCAAGTCTATAGGATACCAAAAGAAAAAATTCCCACACAGTAGGTCCTAAGCCACAAGACATAGATTAAATTCATAAAGAAAAAGGCGTCAAACAGGACATAAATATCACAAAGTATACTTTATTAACATGAATCCAAAATGACAAGACATTTAAAATAATTAAAAAGAATACATATATAGTAGTAAACATGAATCCAAAGAGTGCTGAGAGAGAAACGGGGGCTATGCTTGTCTGCCAGGGGAAGGGTTAAATAATTAGTGCACAAAAAGTATTGACTCCCGTGGATTAATAAAGGAGGCTACTGCTCATAGGTTGTAGATTAAATATTAGAGTCGGATCCAGCAAATATGCTCGGATCGCAAGTAAGTACAAAAAATCAAAGAGCAGACAAGGAAGCCTCAGGGGATCAATAACACATTATGGGTAGGGCAAAACCTGAACTGGACAGAAATAACGAAATACTTTACCAAGTGGAGCAAGGAGTACAGCGCTACAGCCACCCGCCACCCAACGTTTCACCAATGAAGGCTTCTTCCGGGGTGTGAAGAAGCCTTCATTGGTGAAACGTTGGGTGGCGGGTGGCTGTAGCGCTGTACTCCTTGCTCCACTTGGTAAAGTATTTCGTTATTTCTGTCCAGTTCAGGTTTTGCCCTACCCATAATGTGTTATTGATCCCCTGAGGCTTCCTTGTCTGCTCTTTGATTTTTTGTACTTACTTGCGATCCGAGCATATTTGCTGGATCCGACTCTAATATTTAATCTACAACCTATGAGCAGTAGCCTCCTTCATTAATCCACGGGAGTCAATACTTATTGTGCACTAATTATTTAACCCTTCCCCTGGCAGACAAGCATAGCCCCCGTTTCTCTCTCAGCACTCTTTGGATTCATGTTTACTACTATATATGTATTCTTTTAAATTATTTTAAATGTCTTGTCATTTTGGATTCATGTTAATAAAGTATACTTTTTGATATTTATGTCCTGTTTGACGCCTAAGTCTATAGGATAATACAATCACCAAAATTAAAGAAGCCAAAATCTGGTTTTAAATTGCAAATTTAGAAATACGTAACAACCTTTAAAAACTGGGATTACACTCATTGAAAAGTAAGTGAGCCTACTATATCGTATATCTCCTGGTAATTGCAATTGTCTTCATGTAAGCACGACAGTCAAGTGCCCCAACATTTGCCCCAAATTAAAAGAAGAACTCACAAAAAGGTTTTATACGCGCAATCACCTTCACGCAACTTTGCATTAAATAGTGATCATCTTTAACATAGGAAGCAAAGGAAGTTTGCCGTACTCGGCTATGGATCCAACAATGATTATTTATTATTTCAGCCCGGGATACAGAGTGTCAGAGGACGGCCATTTTCAACTAAGGGGGCGGGGCTTCACTGTCTCAATTTACATATTAATTGTCTGTGACTCCACTTCCCCAGACAATTAATATGTAAATGTAACCAGCAAAGCCCTGCCCCCTTGCACACGAATTACTGAATTTAGCAGAGGATCTTCTGGGGGACATATTTAAGTAAGTGACCCCTCGTTGAACTCCTGTTCACCCACACTTTAACCCAGTTTATTGAGTTTAGTGTGCGTGAACAGGCTGAAAGTTTTCCTTTAATATTCCACCTATAATTTTAGTCCCCTTAGGAGTCCTGAACATACATTTGCTGATCTTTTAGTACAAAAAATAGGAGCACTGTCATGGCAGACCTGGGGGCCTTAACCTACCTAGATGCTGCGGTTGCTACTGACTGTCGGGGTTGTTACTAGGATAAAAAGCTGGAAGTAGAGTCCGCTGTCCTATAGAAGTGGATCTTGATGCATATGGAGCAGGCTAAGCTCCTGAGCCTGCTCCATATTTCTCCATCACCAGCTGCTGTATATGTTTAGTTAATTGAGCTGCCTGTTTAAAGAGGTAACATTTTGTACCGAATGCTGGGTGCAGACGGCGGGGGTCGTGATGTCACGGACACGCCCCTTGTGGTGCCACGCCACGGCCCCTCAATGCAAGTCTATGGGAGGGGGCGTGGCGAATGCCACGCCCCCTTCCATAGACTTACATTGAGAGGGCATGGTGTGACATCACAAGGGGCGTGGTCATGACCCCCCGCCGCCTGCACCCAGTGTTCTAAACAAACCCCAGGTGCCGCACAGAGATCGCGAGGGGTCCCAGCTGCGGGACCACCGCAATCATACATCTTATCCCCTATCCTTAAGATGTCTAGGGGCAGAGTACCCCTTTAAGGGTGAAGACATGAATACCTTTGGACATTTTCTAGCCAATATCACTTAAGAAATACTAATTTGGGAATCTATAAGAGTTACAGGGGAGATGTATAACTACTATAGATCCTGATCCCATAGATATAGCAACAGCAGTATACAGAAAGGGTTGGGAGGGGAGGTCTATAAAAGATGGCCCAGATCAAGCTGACATTTTTTTGGGATAAGAGTTTCTTTTTAATTTTTTACATTTAAAGCTGCGGACGGGGAGACCTGGATCAACTCTGGTAAAAAAAAAAAAAATGTTTACAAATCCTGCGCTCCTCTAAACAAGATATCGCTGACAAAAAGACTTGGGGAAATGGTACATTAATCCCTTTACTTCCTGAACATGACTCAAATAGTAGATTTCTTTGTGGGATTCTTCGGAACAATTCCGCCAAACTAAGGAACAAAAAGAGAAGAAGCTGAAGGTGTAAATGTCATCCGTGTTCTCCTCGCAAGCAACAAAAGAAATGGATGGTTTTGTATCTGCGAATTGCTGGGCTAATGATTCCTGAATCCACGCCAGTCCGTCCATTACAGCCCAAACAACCGCTTTTTGCTAAGGAAAGAATAAAAAAACAACAATTCCTCTATTATTTGGTAGAAACACGTATTCAGAAGATTTAACTCTACATGCCAAGATGGTTCACGTATCCTTTTCAACTTTGCAGAAGTTTGTGCTCCAGAGCTGCTCTTCTGATTGTAACTAAAGGCCCGAAGATACAACCAAAATCATTACGTTTTGAGACTATGGAGAGCTATGTTTTGTCAACCGCTCACCCAGTGATCTAATGCAGCATGCTGGGAGTTGTTGTTTTGCAACAGCTGGAGGCACACTGGTTGGCAAACACCGATCTAATGTGTATGGGGGGGGGGGGGCTCCTGACTAGCACCTCATGGCAGATGGGCTTGGGGGTTGGGTTTGGAGATTCTGTGGGAGACCAGAGAAGTCTGCAGGAGATAGGGGAGTCTTGGGGAGGGAAGAGGAGTCAGCGGAAGACAGGGGAGTCTGGAAGAGACAGAGGTGTATAGAAAAAAGCAGAGAAGTCTGGAGGAGACCAGGAGTCTGGAAGAGACAAGAGGAGTCTGGAAGAGACAAGAGGAGTCTGGAAGAGACAAGAGGAGTCTGGAAGAGACAAGAGGAGTCTAAAAGAGACAGAGGAGTATGGATATAAGAGGAGTCTGTGGAAGACAAAATGAGTCTGGAAGAGACAAGAGGAGTCTGAAAAAGATAGAGGAGTCTGGATATAAGAGGAGCCTGTGGAAAACAAGAGGTGTCTGAAAGGGACAGAGGAGTCTGAAAGGGACAGAGGAGTCTGAAAGAGACAGAGGAGTCTGAAAGAGACGGAGGAGTCTGGATATAAGAGGAGCCTGTGGAAAACAAGAGATGTCTGAAAGGGACAGAGGAGTCTGAAAGGGACAGAGGAGTCTGAAAGAGACAGAGGAGTCTGAAAGAGACAGAGGAGTTTGAAAGAGACAAGAGGAGTCTGGAAATAAGAGGAGTCTGGAAGAGACAGACGAGTCTGGATATAAAAGGAGCCTGTGGAAAACAAGAGGTGTCTGAAAGGGACAGAGGAGTCTGGAAGAGACAGAGGAGTCTGGAAGAGACAGAGGAGTCTGGAAGAGACAGAGGAGTCTGAAAGAGACAAAGGAGTCTGGAAGAGACAGAGGAGTCTGGAAGAGACAAGAGGAGTCTGGAAGAGACAAGAGGAGTCTGGAAGAGACAAGAGGAGTCTGGAAGAGGCAAGAGGAGTCTGGAAATAAGAGGAGTCTGGATATAAGAGGAGCCAGTGGAAAACAAGAGGTGTCTGAAAGGGACAGAGGAGTCTGAAAGAGACAGAGGAGTCTGAAAGAGACAGAGGAGTCTTGAAAAAAGAGGAGTCTGGAAGAGACAAGAGGAGTCTGGAAGAGATGAGAGGAGTCTGGAAGAGACAAGAGGAGTCTGAAAGAGACAGAGAAGTCTGAAAGAGACAGATGAGTCTGAAAGAGACAGAGGAGTCTCAATATAAGAGGAGCCTGTGGAAAACAAGAGGTGTCTGGAAGGGACAGAGGAGTCTGAAAGAGACAGAGGAGTCTGAAAGAGACAGACGAGTCTGAAAGAGACAGACGAGTCTGAAAGAGACAGACGAGTCTGAAAGACACAGACGAGTCTGAAAGAGACAGAGGAGTCTGAAAGAGAAAGAGGAGTCTGTTAGAAACAGAGGAGTCTTTGGGAAACAAAGGAGTCTGCCAGAGACAGATGTGTGGGGGAAACAGGAGAGTCTGTAGGAGATAAGAGAGTCAGAAGTCTTGAAGAGACAGAGGAGTCTGGGGAACACAGGAGAGTGTGCCAGAGATAACAAGAGTCTAAAAGAGTCAGGAGTCTGCTGGAGACAGAAGAATCTGAGACAGAGGAGTTTGTGGGAGACAGAGGAATCTGTGAGAAACTTTTAATTATACAAGGACTTTACATTCTTTACATCAGTACTGGACGGACTCTATAAGAGGTATAGAGAAAAGCCCCTTTAAGAATGAGGTTTGCATCCCCCTGTAGATAAATAAGACATTGTCAGGCTGTGCAGGAGAGAGGGTGACGTATAATCTGTGCACATGAAGAGGTGAGCAGCTGAGAGCTTTCCAGAAGAGCGTCCAGAAGGAAATGGTTTGGCAGAGAAGGGGCACTTACCATGAGATTGCACTTAAAAATGCCAACAATCCTGCCGTGTAACAAAAGGCAGCAGAGCGCGGTAATTTCTTCTGAAAACCCCTAATACTAATGGGTAATCCTGACAGAATGGGGAACACAGTGCCCTGCTGCAACATCCAGTTCAGTCCTGAGAAAGAATAGAGGGAGTTGGCAGGGGGAGCCTTTCTTTGTAAAGGGCATTGGGCCCGTGCCAAGTTGTTTAATACAATGCTTGCTGTGATAAAGTAGGAAGACGGAGACTGAAATACAATAGTCTGTGTTTACAGAGCGGACCCCCAGAGCGGCGTCTCGTTCTGCCCCCGTGCCAGTCAAACAAACAGGCAGAAGGAATAAAGCGTGGAATTGCTCCCATGCCAACTATTCAGAGCGGGGCTGTAGCGCACATTTCCCAGTTAAATCTCAGTGGCCTGATGGCACAGCGCACGCTCTGCTGATAACCACTCAATAGGTCGCTCTGGGCATTTCATTAAAAGCTTTTCTCTTTTCTTCGTGCGGCCGAGGGTTGGCCGGCTCGTGTTATTGTGGCGATCACAATGAGGCATCTGGATGCGTGCAGGTGAAGCGTCCACCGACATCCCACCCACCAATGCTGATGGTGCCGCTTCTCTTTAGATTTATGTCGCAGATCGCCTTTACTGCCCGCATGCACCAAAAGTGTAGGCAGAGGAAATCACTATGGGCTCAGGGCTATAAAATATAATGTTTCCTGTTATATTTAGGGCTGCACGAAATGTGCGATTGTGACTATGGAGGTAAATATTGCGATTTCGTTATGCGATTGCGGTATAATAGCCAAATGGTGAAATCCCCCAATTTCATGCCCAATCTCATCTCCAATTTCTATCCCTCCATTTCATTTCTATCTCCCCATTTAAAGGAGTAGTCCAGTGGTGACTCAGTGGTGAACAACTTATCCCCTATCCTAAGGATAGGGGATAAGTTGCAGATTGCGGGGGTCCGACAGCTGGGGCCCCCTGCGATCTCCTGTACGGAGCCCCGACAGCCTGCGGGAAGGGGGCGTGTCGACCTCCGCACGAGGCGGCGGCCGACACGCCCCCTCAATACAACTCTATGGCAGAGCCGAAGCGCTGCCTTCGGCAATCTCCGGTTCTGCCATTGAGATGTATTGAGGGGGCGTGTCGGCCGCCGCCTCGTGCGGGGGTCGACACCCGCTATCTGGGCCGAGAGCCGGGGCCCCGTACAGAGAGATCGCAGGGGGCCCCAGCAGTCAGACCCCCCGCGATCTCAAACTTATCCCCTATCCTTAGGATAGGGGATACGTTTTTCACCACTGGACTACCTCTTTAACATCTCCCCCATTTCACCTTTATCACACAATTTCATGTCAATTCTCCAGTGTCATATCCCCCATGTCACATCTCCCCCCATTAAAGGGGTACTCCGGTGGAAATCAAGTTTTTAAATCAACTGGTGCCAGAAAGTTCAATAGAATTGTAAATTACTTCTATTAAAAATCTTAATCCTTCCAGTACTTATCAGCTGCTGTATGCTCCAGAGGAAGTTCTTTTTTTTTTTTTTTTTTCTTTCTGTCTGACCACAGTGCTCTCTGCTGACACCTCTGTCCACTTTAGGGAACTGTCCAGAGTAGGAACAAATCCCCATAGCAAACCTCTCCTGCTCAGGACAGTTCCTAAAATGGACAGAGGTGTCAGCAGAGAGCACTGTGGTCAGACTGGTAAGAAATTAAAAAAGAAAATAACTTCCTCTGTAGTATACAGCAGCTGATAAGTGCTGGAAGGAATAAGATTTTTACAAGTAATTTACAAATCTGTTTAACTTTCTGGCAACAGGTGATTAAAAAAATGTGTTTTCCTTCGGAGTACCCCTTTAATGTTGTGCTGGGGCACGGGGGGGGGGGGGGAAATGATGCTTATGCAGTCCGGTGTCTTATGGGACTTATAGGACCTTCCTTCTCTGCCAATCACTGGCCTGCATGGAGGAGAATGGGATCTGCAGGAGACCTAAGGGGACCGGGGCTAGGTGAGCATCAGGTTTTTTATCTTTCCCCCCAATAATTACTAAGAACAGTGTTTCCCAACCAGGGTTCCTCCAGCTGTTGCAAAAGTACAACCCCCAGCATGTCCGGACAGCCAACATTAGCCGTGCATACTGCAGATGCATGAGCATTACTGGTTACGTACACTACTTAATAGCACCATTGATTGTCGCATCTTTGGACACTAGTGTACACTGATAAGTACACATAGACCAGTGATCCCCAAACTGTGGCCCTCCAGATGTTGCAAAACTACAATTCCCAGCATGCCTGGACAGCCGTTGGCTGTCCAGGCATGCTGGGAGTTGTAGTTTTGCAACATCTGGAGGGCCACAGTTTTAGGACCACTGACATAGACGTTTAGCTACCTCTTTAGAGGTGCGGACTTAGTGATTAGGTACTAGTGCATATTTGAGTGGCAATCTCTTAAAGGGGTATTCCGGCTTTATACATCTGATCCCCTATCCAAAGGAAAGAGGATAAGATGGATGATCGCAGGTGTCCTGCCGCTGGGGACCCCCTGCGATCTCGGTGCCTCCCCCCAGCATTCTATGCCGGGCCCTGCCTCTGAGACGGGGACGTGATGTCACGCCACGCCCCCTCCTGGCTGTCCGTGCATGCTGGGAATTTAAGTTTTGCAACATCTGGAGGGCCTTGGTTTGAGACCACTGCTATAAACACAATAATTCTTGATCCTACGTCACCACCGTACGGGCGCGCAGGAAAGTGACACCTGCCCCTTGGCACCCCCAACCTCTACATCCAGACTCCAATGTCGCATAGAAGTAACTAATATAGACGTTACACATCTAAGATAATATAGGAAACATGTTTAACCCTATATAAAATCAAGAACAACTTTCCAAAGTGATCATTAATTGTGAATGGCAAAAAATGTGACAAGTAAACAGATAGTACAGCCAATTAAATAGGGGACCCTGGTCTCGCCCTTATCTATAGCGCCCTGCCTAATAATAGTAGGTCCCCTGTCCTTATTACTTTGAACGATCCCCACCTTAGCGAAGGAGCAGTTAGGAGGTTCCGGTGTAGGCTCCGGTCATAAGGACAGGGGAACTACTATTATTAGGCAGGATAGATAAGGGCGAGACCAGGGTCCCCTATATAATTGACTGCACTATCTGTTTACTTGTCACATTTCTGCTATTTACAATAAATGATCACTTTAGAAAGATGTTCTTCTTCATTCCAAAAAGCAACAACATAAAGAATACCTTTAGTGGAGCACCAATAAACACACACAAAATACAAACAAATACACACCAAAAAAAAAAATATATACAATTTACTGCCATCCCCGCTGACTGAAATGGTATAATTACATCTGCCCGGGCGCCAGGCCTGGGAAGAGTTTGCATAAGATTTGATAGAGCGCATTGATATCCCATGTCCAATCTGCTGCTCTATGGAGACACCTCATTTCATCTGTTGAACTCTTGTGCCATCTAGTGGCCAGACTGTGAATTACACCTTATGGAAGAACACTGAGAACTTCAAAAGGGAATCTGCAATAGTGCAAGCGCCAATTACCTGACGGCGGATGAAATGCCGCTCCGCCACCGCATAGAGTTATCCTTTACACTCTATTCTCCTATTCATGTTAACCCCTAAATTGTGTTTCAACCCCTTCATGCCCCTAGACTCCCGATGATTAGATACAGTCGCTGGTAATACAATGTATTGTACATCGACTTCAAAGAGTCCTCTGAGATGACGGACTTAACCATTCAATTACCCTGGTAGATCCCTGTACGGTGAGGACGCCACAGCTCTGAACTACAGAACAGAGTGATGGCAGAGGCGTAGAGGGATGTAAGATGTGAGGATATCACAGGAGAGGAGACTGTGACGACACTGCAGCTCTGTCCTCTAATGACTGTCTGATAACCCAGACATATAACAATGAGGACAGTACTGCGCTCACCTGCAGCAGCAGCTCCTTCTCCACCACCTCCTCAGTCTTGCTGATGAGACGTTTCTGTAGGGTGTGGATCTTCTGGATCAACTCGTAGCTGCTGGGGTCACTGGCCTGAAAATGGGGAGAAGTATATACACAGGTGAGCAGAGATGCAGGGCGACATGTCACAACAGTGTGTCATCTACAGATCCCCATAACAGTGTGTCATCTACAGATCCCCATAACAGGGTGTCATCTACAGATCCTCCATAACAGTGTGTCATCTACAGATCCCCCATAACAGTGTGTCATCTACAGATCCCCCATAACAGTGTGTCATCTACAGATCCCCCATAACAGTGTGCCATCTACATATCCCCCATAATTTTTGAACCCACAAGGTCTACAAAAAATTTTAAGTGTCATTTTGACTGTCTGTTTTTTCCTATACATTTGTGAAATCCCCATAATTAGATGGCCTCCATGTTGGAAAATGCAGTCCAATGTACATCCTGTTCAATGTATGCAATCCTTGAACAACAGTTTGAGGGTGCATATTGTTGTGCGAGATGTGTGCTAGTTGTCCGTTTGGAAGCCCAGATCCTGCATCTAGAGGGGCGACTGGCAACAATGAGAAGCATTAACAACATGGAGAGGAGTCTCCTGCTCACTGAGCAGGCACTCTCGGGAATAGAGGTAGGGGAGGACAGTGGGACGGAGTTGCAGGACAGTCAGGCAGTTAGCTGGGTTACAGTTAGAAAGAGGGGTAGGGGAAAAAGTGTTAGGGAGGCTAGTCCTGAACTGGCACACCCCAACAAGTTTGCCCGCTTGGCAGATGAGGGGGATGCCATTACAGAGCTAGCAGAACTGCAGCAGGATACCGCCTCTGACCGCCAGGGGGGTGTCTGCTCCAGTAAGGAGGGAGGGAGGAGTACAGGGCAGGCCAGACAGGTACTAGTGGTGGGGGACTCAATTATTAGGGGGACAGACAGGGCAATCTGTCACAAAGACCGGGATCGCCGAACAGTGTGCTGTCTGCCTGGCGCACGAGTTCGGCACATCGCGGATCGGGTTGACAGGTTGTTGGGCGGGGCTGGAGAGGACCCAGCAGTCATGGTACATATTGGCACCAATGACAAAGTAAGAGGTAGGTGGAGTGTCCTTAAAAATGATTTCAGGGACTTAGGCCGCAAGCTTAAGGCAAGGACCTCCAAGGTAGTCTTTTCTGAAATACTACCAGTACCACGAGCCGCACCAGAGAGGCAGCGGGAGATCAGGGAGGTAAACAAGTGGCTCAGAAGCTGGTGTAGGAAGGAAGGGTTTGGGTTCATGGAGAACTGGGCTGACTTCGCTGTCGGTTACCGGCTCTACCGTAGGGACGGGCTGCACCTCAATGGGGAGGGTGCAGCTTTGCTTGGGGAGAAGATGGCTAGAAGGGTGGAGGAGTGTTTAAACTAGGGACTTGGGGGGAGGGAACCTACAGCAAAGAGGGGGAAGATAGTGTAGATAGAGAGGTGGGAATTATAAATGTACCTGGGGGTGGAGCGGAGGGAGGGGTTAGAATAGTTAATAGGAATAGGCTTCATAGGAAAATAAAACTTACACCCTTGAATCCCATTAACCCCAATAACATAAAGGATGGAAATGTAAAGTGTATGTTCACAAATGCCAGAAGCCTAGCAAATAAAATGGGGGAGCTTGAGGCCTTGATACTGGAGGAACATATTGATATAGTTGGGGTCACTGAGACATGGCTGGACTCCTCGCATGACTGGGCTGTCAATCTGCAGGGGTTTACATTGTTTCGCAAGGATAGAATGAACAGAAAAGGTGGTGGAGTCTGTCTGTATGTAAGAAGTGGTATGAAAGTCAGTGTGAACGATGCCATAGTGTGTGATGATTCTGAGGATGTGGAATCATTGTGGGTAGAATTACAAAAGGAGGGAAATACTGAAAAAATAATATTTGGGGTAATCTACAGACCCCCTAATATCACTGAAGAGATAGAAGTTCGGCTTCATAAACAAATAGAGAGGGCCGCCCGGGCAGGTACAGTGGTAATAATGGGAGATTTTAACTATCCAGATATAGATTGGGGTCCGGGGTTGGCTAAAACTACAAAGGGGCGACAATTCCTAAATTTATTGCAGGATAATTTTATGGGCCAGTTTGTGGAGGACCCAACAAGAAGTGATGCCTTGTTGGATCTGATCATTTCCAACAACGCAGAGCTGGTTGGTAATGTAACTGTGCGGGAAAACCTTGGTAATAGCGACCACAATATAGTTACTTTTGACTTAAAATGTAGAAAACAAAGACAGGCGGGGAAGGCAAAAACATATAACTTTAAAAAGGCAAATTTCCCTGGGCTGAGGGCTGCACTACAGGACATAGACTGGGGGGAGGTGTTCTCAAATACTGATACAGAAGGTAAATGGGACATTTTTAAATTAACTCTAAATAACTATACAGCTAAATATATACCAAAGGGGAACAAATATAAACGATTGAAACTAAATCCTACATGGCTGACACATGATGTTAAAAGAGCAATAAACAGCAAAAAAATAGCCTTCAAAAAATACAAATCTGATGGGTCAGCGATAACATTTAAACAGTACAAGGAGCTTAATAAAATCTGTAAAAATGTAATAAAAACAGCAAAAATTCAAAATGAGAGACAGGTGGCCAAAGAAAGCAAAACTAATCCTAAATATTTTTTTAGATATATAAATGCAAAAAAACCAAGGACAGAGCATGTAGGACCCCTTAATAATGATAATGGGGAGGTTGTCACAGGCGATCAAGAGAAGGCGGAGCTACTGAATGGGTTCTTTAGTTCTGTATACACTATGGAAGAAGGAGCTGACATTGGCCAGGTCAGTGCTGGTAACACATCATGTACAGGTCAGTGCTGGTAACACATCATGTAATGTACTGAACTGGCTTAATGTAGAGATGGTACAAGGTAAGTTAAGTAATATAAATGTAAGCAAATCCCCAGGACCGGATGGACTACACCCAAGAGTTCTTAGAGAGGTAAGTTCAGTAATATCTGTACCCCTGTTCATGATATTTAGAGATTCTCTGGTGTCTGGTATTGTGCCAAGGGACTGGCGCAAGGCGAATGTGGTGCCAATCTTCAAAAAGGGCTCTAGGTCTTCCCCAGGAAACTATAGACCGGTAAGTTTAACGTGCATTGTGGGTAAATTGTTTGAAGGACTTATAAGGGATTACATACAGGAATACATAGGGGATAATTGTATTATAAGTGATAGCCAGCATGGGTTTACTAAGGATAGAAGTTGTCAAACCAATCTAATTTGCTTTTATGAAGAGGTGAGTAGAAGCCTTGACAGAGGAATGGCTGTGGATATAGTGTTTCTGGATTTTGCTAAAGCATTTGATACTGTCCCTCATAGACGTCTGACAGGTAAGTTAAGGTCTTTGGGTTTGGAAATTTTAGTTTGTAACTGGATTGAACACTGGCTCATGGATCGTACCCAGAGAGTGGTGGTCAATGATTCGTACTCTGATTGGTCCCCGGTTATTAGTGGTGTACCCCAAGGTTCAGTACTGGGACCGCTGTTGTTTAATTTATTTATCAATGATATAGAGGATGGTATTAACAGCTCTGTTTCTATCTTTGCAGATGACACCAAGCTTTGTAGCACGGTACAGTCTATAGAGGATGTGCATAAGTTACAAGATGACTTGGATAGACTAAGTGTCTGGGCATCCACTTGGCAAATGAGGTTCAATGTGGATAAATGTAAAGTTATGCATCTGGGTACTAATAACCTGCATGCATCGTATGTCTTAGGGGGGATTAAACTGGCAGAGTCACTGGTAGAGAAGGATCTGGGTGTACTTGTAGATCACAGACTACAGAATAGCATGCAATGTCAGGCTGCTGCTTCCAAAGCCGGCAGGATATTGTCATGTATCAAAAGAGGCATGGACTCAAGGGACAGGGACATAATACTCCCCCTTTATAAAGCATTGGTACGGCCTCACCTGGAATATGCTGTTCAGTTTTGGTCACCTGTCCATAAAAGGGACACTGCGGAGTTGGAAAGGGTGCAGAGACGCGCGACTAAACTAATATGGGGCATGGAACATCTTAGCTATGAGGAGCGATTAAAGGAGTTACAATTGTTTAGTCTTGAGAAGAGACGTTTAAGGGGGGATATGATAAACGTATATAAGTATATTAATGGCCCATACAAAAAATATGGAGAAAAACTGTTCCAGGTTAAACCCCCCCAAAGGACGAGGGGGCACTCCCTCCGTCTGGAGAAAAAAAAGTTTAGTCTCAAGGGGCGACACGCCTTCTTTACCGTGAGGACTGTGAATTTATGGAACGGTCTACCTCAGGAACTGGTCACAGCAGGAACAATTAACAGCTTTAAAACAGGATTAGATACATTCCTGGAACAAAATAAGATTAATGCTTATGAAGAAATATAAAATCTCATCCCTTCCCCAATATCGCGCCACACCCTACCCCTTAATTCCCTGGTTGAACTTGATGGACATATGTCTTTTTTCGACCGTACTAACTATGTAACAGTGTGTCATGTATAGATCCTCCATAACAGTGTGTCATCTACAGATCCCAATAACAGTGTGTCATCTACGGATTCCCCCATAACAGTGTGTCATCTACAGATCCCCATAACAGGGTGTCATCTACAGATCCTCCATAACAGTGTGTCATCTACAGATCCCCCATAACAGTGTGTCATCTACAGATCCCCCATAACAGTGTGTCATCTACAGATCCCCCATAACAGTGTGCCATCTACATATCCCCCATAACAGTGTGTCATGTATAGATCCTCCATAACAGTGTGTCATCTACAGATCCTCCATAACAGTGTGTCATCTACAGATCCCCCATAACAGTGTGCCATCTACATATCCCCCATAACAGTGTGTCATGTATAGATCCTCCATAACAGTGTGTCATCTACAGATCCCCCATAAGTGTGTCATCTACACATCCCCCATAACAGTATGTCATCTACAGATCACCCATAACAGTGTGTCATCTACAGATCCCCCCATAACAGTGTGTCATCTACAGATCCCCCATAACAGTGTGTCATCTACAGATCCCACATAACAGTGTCATCTACAGATCCCCCATAACAGTGTGTCATCTACAGATCCCCCATAACAGTGTGTCATCTACAGATCCCCAATAACAGTGTGTCATCTACAGATCCCCCATAACAGTGTGTCATCTATAGATCCTCCATAACAGTGTGTCATCTACAGATCCCCAATAACAGTGTGTCATCTACAGATCCCCCAATAACAGTGTGTCATCTACAGATCCCCCATAACAGTGTGTCATCTACAGATCCCCCATAACAGTGTGTCATCTACAGATCCCCCATAACAGTGTGTCATCTACAGATCCCCATAACAGTGTGTCATCTACAGATCCCCATAACAGTGTGTCATCTACAGATCCCCCATAACAGTGTGTCATCTAAAGATCCCCCATAAGTGTGTCATCTATAGATCCCCTATAACAGTGTGTCATCTACAGATCCCCCATAACAGTGTGTCATCTATAGATCCCCCATAACAGTGTGTCATCTACAGATCCCCCCTAGCAGTGTGTCATCTACAGATCCCCATACAGATTCTGTAGGGTGTGGATCTTCTGGATCAACTCGTAGCTGCTGGGGTCACTGGCCTGAAAATGGGGAGAAGTATATACACAGGTGAGCAGAGATGCAGGGCGACATGTCACAACAGTGTGTCATCTACAGATCCCCCATAACAGTGTGTCATCTACATATCCCCCATAACAGTGTGTCATCTATAGATCCTCCATAACAGTGTGTCATCTACAGATCCTCATAACAGTGTATCATCTACAGATCCCCCATAACAGTGTGTCATCTACTGATCCCCATAACAGTGCGTCATCTACAGATCCCCATAACAGGGTGTCATCTACTGATCCTCCATAACAGTGTCATCTACAGATCCTCCATAACAGTGTGTCATCTACAGATCCCCATAACAGTGTGTCATCTACAGATCCTTCATAACAGTGTGTCATCTACAGATCCCCATAACAGTGTGTCATCTACAGATCCCCATAACAGTGTCATCTACAGATCCTCCATAACAGTGTGTCATCTACACATCCCCCATAACAGTGTGTCATCTACAGATCACCCATAACAGTGTGTCATCTACAGATCCCCAATAACAGTGTGTCATCTACAGATCCTCCATAACAGTGTGTCATCTACAGATCACCCATAACAGTGTGTCATCTACAGATCCCCAATAACAGTGTGTCATCTACAGATCCCCAATAACAGTGTGTCATCTACAGATCCCCCATAACAGTGTGTCATCTATAGATCCTCCATAACAGTGTGTCATCTACAGATCCCCAATAACAGTGTGTCATCTACAGATCCCCCAATAACAGTGTGTCATCTACAGATCCCCCATAACAGTGTGTCATCTACAGATCCCCCATAACAGTGTGTCATCTACAGATCCCCCATAACAGTGTGTCATCTACAGATCCCCATAACAGTGTGTCATCTACAGATCCCCATAACAGTGTGTCATCTACAGATCCCCCATAACAGTGTGTCATCTAAAGATCCCCCATAAGTGTGTCATCTATAGATCCCCTATAACAGTGTGTCATCTACAGATCCCCCATAACAGTGTGTCATCTATAGATCCCCCATAACAGTGTGTCATCTACAGATCCCCCCTAGCAGTGTGTCATCTACAGATCCCCATAACAGTGTGTCATCTACAGATCCCCCATAACAGTGTGTCATCAACAGATCCCCATAACAGTGTGTCATCTATAGATCCCCCATAACAGTGTGTCATCTACAGATCCCCATAACAGTGTGCCATCTACAGCTCCCCCACAACAGTGTGTCATCTACAGATCCCTAATAACAGTGTGTCATCTACAGATCCCCCATAACAGTGTGTCATCTAAAGATCCCCCATAAGTGTGTCATCTATAGATCCCCTATAACAGTGTGTCATCTACAGATCCCCCATAACAGTGTGTCATCTATAGATCCCCATAACAGTGTGTCATCTACAGATCCCCCATAGCAGTGTGTCATCTACAGATCCCCATAACAGTGTGTCATCTACAGATCCCCCATAACAGTGAGTCATCTACAGATCCCCATAACAGTGTGTCATCTATAGATCCCCCATAACAGTGTGTCATCTATAGATCCTCCATAACAGTGTGTCATCTACAGATCCCCATAACAGTGTGCCATCTACAGATCCCCCACAACAGTGCGTCATCTACAGATCCCTAATAACAGTGTGTCATCTACAGATCCCCCATAACAGTGTGTCATCTAAAGATCCCCCATAAGTGTGTCATCTATAGATCCCCTATAACAGTGTGTTACCTACAGATCCCCCATAACAGTGTGTCATCTATAGATCCCCCATAACAGTGTGTCATCTACAGATCCCCCATAACAGTGTGTCATCTACAGATCCACCATAACAGTGTGTCATCTACAGATCCCCCATAACAGTGTGTCATCTACAGATCCCCCATAACAGTGTGTCATCTACAGATCCCCCATAACAGTGTGTCATCTACAGATCCCCCATAACAGTGTGTCATCTACAGATCCCCCATAACAGTGTGTCATCTACAGATCCCCCATAACAGTGTAACCTACAGATCCTCCATAACAGTGTCACCTACAGATCCTCCATAACAGTGTGTCATCTACAGATCCCCATAACAGTGTCATCTACAGATCCTCCATAACAGTGTGTCATCTACAGATTCCCCATAACAGTGTCACCTACAGATCCTTCATAACAGTGTCACCTACAGGTCCTCCATTAGTGTCATCTACAGATCCCCCATAACAGTGTGTCATCTACAGAACCCCCATAACAGTGTCATCTACAGATCCCCCATAACAGTGTGTCATCTACAGATCCCCCATAACAGTGTGTCATCTACAGATCCCCATAACTGTGTCATCTACAGATCCCCCATAACAGTGTGTCATCTACAGATCCCCATAACAGTGTGTCATCTACAGATCCCCCATAACAGTGTGTCATCTACAGATCCCCATAACAGTGTGTCATCTACAGATCCAAGTGGTCGGACCCCCGCGATCAGACAGACACTTATCCCTATCCTTTAGATAGAGGATACATTTTAGTAAACCGGAGTACTCCTATAATGTAACAAAACCAGCCATGTTTTAAAAAAAAAAAAAATAATAATCCTTTAAAACGACATGTGCACTTTATGTTCGGTTCATTGCAAAGAATTCAGACGTTAGTTCCTTTGTATACTCCTAGCAGTTACCTCCAGTCTCCTCCATCTGTGGACATTCATGGGGTTCTCCAGCTCCTCCTCCAGGGCTCTGCAGCGCGTCCTCTCTTTCAGGAGCTCCTTCTGCATGTGATACACCTCCCGCCTGGACGCAATCATACACCATCAGTTATTTGACGCAATATACCGTAAGACAGTGCTCCACAGATTGTGTGCCTCCAGCTGTTTTAAAATGACAACCCCCCATCATGCCTTGACAGCATTTTGTTGATGGGAGTTGTAGTTTTGAAACAGGTTGGAAAACACCACTGAACGCTGATGTGGGGGAGGGG